>NW_021680424.1:567092-580229 GCF_001412515.2 Diachasma alloeum
GTGAGGAGGTGAGGATGAAGCAAAGAGACTGGAAGTTAATGAAAATTTCCGGGTTTTATAGCGGATGGAGCTGCTACAACTGCACTGCGGCTTTTCGGGACGGTATTTAATGATGCGTGCATAGCTTTTCCGTAATGCATATGGTGATTAAGGCGAATGCTTAAGGAGATGTAGCAATCAGTGGGAAAGAAATCGGCGGTGGGAGGAGAATTTAGTAAATTTGATAGGGATATTGTGAGGGATTGATTAATTCGAATGGAGAATTATTAGTTTTTCATGCGCTGAGAAAAAATTTCCACGTGTTTTTTAGGTGAATACATTCGTTTTGTGGAGAATTGTACGAGGCTAAACACTTTTAATTTTCATGCGCTGATAGAAAGGATTAGTCATTGCTAACGAATGGATTTCGCTGGAGAGGGTCTATTCGTCTCACCAAATATTCACTCGTTAATAGATAACAAATGCACATTTAAGGAGCCTTGTATGACTCAATTTTTACTTTTCCAGTGAATCATTCGTTAACTATTTACGAATATTCATTTCGTCATATTCTACCATTCGTCAATAGTCAACTAATCTCGTTTGGAATAAATGAATCAGAATAATGAATGAATCATGAATGAAACTATTTTCTTCCCGAAAACTGTGTTATTGGTAAAACTAAATAATTTCGAGAGGACAATTTTTTTTTAGGAGAAAATATTCTTCCGTCGTCAATATTTTTTTTCTATAAACCTATGGAGTTCTCGCAGATCAAATGGATTGTATTTTTTCCTGCCAACGGTTCGAATTCGTTCAGGAATAGTTCTGCTCATCACGACAAAATTTCATTTTTGTGAGAAATATTAAATTTTCTTTTACCAAGTTAGTTAATTTCCATCAAGTAAATCTGTTCCACTCCATCAAATATTCTCCCGCAATAATTTTACTTTCAACTAACAAAGTCGTTATTGGTATCAAGGAGACTTTTGTTTACATTTAAGAATAATTGAGAGCTTCAAAGGTCATGACACAATTTTTTTTCTCCCTTAAATTCCGAGATATTCATTGAAACTGGCGAATAGTCGAAATCAACGTAAACCCTTTTTTCGCTCCGCTACTGATTTCTCTCGAGGAAAAAAAAACATACTGTTTGATCAATCTGCCTCTTATCTCCCTGATAACACTCGAGCATAATCTATTTCAATCGTTGTTGCCCAGAATGAGGGGCAAATTGGCGTTTGTAGGGGTCGTTAAACCGAAGGTGTGTAACACACACCTCCGCAATGATGGACTTTGCCATCGAAAATACCACTTACGAATGCCTAAACACAAAACCTACACTGAAGAAGCCAAGTGCAAAGTTCACACTGGTATTTCACAATGGTATTACTCACCAGTATTAATTTTCAATCTTTATTTTAACATCACTTCATTGTCCTAAAAAACAATTCAATTCAATTCAATTATCAATGATCCACCTTTGGACTCGTATTATTTATTCATGACCCTGACATTATTATCCATGTGATGATGAATATATATTTGCGAAGAGGTGAAAATATATTGTGCATGCACAATTTATAGATGAGTAATGCCATTTTCTGGGGGGAAATATTTTTATCTGACGGGTGTGGTGAATTCGTGTCAATCTTTTCCCTCATTATTTCAAGCTTTGAAACAGTTGTTAGAAAGATAAAAGTAATTTTCTTGAAAATATATATTTTTAAAATAATTGTTCAACATTCTGTTGAAGCCACTTCAATATTACACTCTCTCACTTCATTCAACTCTCTCTCTTTTATGAATATATGGAGAATATATCAATATATTTCTTCATCTTTTCAAGGCCTAAAAAATTGTCTAAAAAATAAAAATATTTTTCTTGGCGAATATATTTAAAAAAATTAACTTTTCAACTTCTCCTGATGTCACATCAACATTTTATTCCCACTTCATTCAACCCTCGCATTTCTGAGTGTATTAATAATATATCAATATATTTCTTCATCATTTGAAACTCTAAAAAAATTGTTTAAAAAATAAAATAAAAAATTTCTTGAAAATATCCTTTAAAAAATCAACTTTTCAACTTCTGCTGACGTCACATCGACATTTGACTCCCACTTCATTCACCGATAAAAATATATCAGAAATATATCGATATTTTTTTTTCTCATTTGAGAGATTAGAAAAACTGAAAAATATTTTTTTTTGAAGATATAAAACAAAAATTAATTCTTCAACTTGTGCTGAAGTCGCATTAACATTCGACTCTCGCATTTTCTCCAGGAAAATACAAGTAAAGAATAAGAATGGAGGAAATGAGAGAGGGTGATCATATGTGCCAAGCGTGGTTCACTAAATTAGAAAAACGTGCAGGACACGCGGCGAGAGCGTGGCTCATCCACAGTATGAATTCCCCACCTCGTGCTTCATCTCAAGGTCACTAGTAAGAAGTTGTATTTCCTTTGTTCGATTTATCTTCATTCGGAATCACCTACGCTTATACGCTTCTTCCTCTTTATTTATTTTTTCTTTTGTCTCTGGGGGAATGGGAAAAGTATTGAGGAGGCTAGTCGTTAATTCTGTACTGCACGCGATTTCGTAATTTCTGAGGTACAATTTTAGGGGTCTATTTCTTATTACTGTTATTGTATGCAATCAACTGGTAATTGATCGGTCGAATTAAGTGGCATTTTGTTGCTGAATGATGATTTAGGGGTTTTGAGTTTTTGTGGCATTTCGTCATTGAAAATTCAGAATTTCACGGAAACATTAATGAGAAGTCAATTTCAGTTCAATTATTCCCTGAAAATTAAGAAAATTTCGATAAATATATTCTTGAATTTTTATTAATTGGAAATTCATCGTAATTTAGCACTGAATATTCGTGACTTCACTAAATTTTCTGAGAAATCCGAAATTTCATAATTGTTTCCCGCTCAAATCGCATTCAGTGTCACTCTCCTGAAAATTCCTGATCGACTGTAAATAAATTGCATAAAAAATAACAAAATAAACAAAGTGAGGTCAAATAATTCTTCTTCAATCGTCAGTATCTCCCGATCAAATAATGCGATTTGAATAAATGAAATTTCTTCTTCAAGCATGAAAAAAAATCAAAATTAAAAAATTTTTTTCAAACATCGCCGGAACTATGGGGCAGAACAGGCCGTTTTAAATTCAATTCCGCATGAAATTTCCCTCCGGTATTTCCACCGTAACGCCCCAAGTGCCGCGTTTTTTCTGATATCCCGGGCATTGTTCATTCACAAATTAAATAAAATCTCCTCTCCAAAAATAAACATGTAAAAATTATCGCGTTAATGTATGAACAGTTGATGACATTTGCGTACACATATGTACACAAGGTGCCTACCGGTTGACTCGGTTTTTCCCGGCGAGTCCAAAGTCCACGGTTGAAGCCCCGGCTTGGCGTGCCTGCTGTCACGCACGTGCTCGACACTCTGTCATTGTTATGTACGACCCAGAAAAAAAAAAGGTAAAAATGTGCCGAGAAAAATTCCCCCAGGATCCTCTCCCATTTTTATCCAATTCCGAGGGATTAAATTTTCCCGCAACGATTAATTGTTATTTTAATTATTTTCCCCGGTGCGTGGAGTGGGAGAGAAAGCGTGTCGTAACCACCCACGCGGGATTTTTCAAACTCATAAACCGGGAGAAGGCGAAAAGAGCGCGCCGCACGTAGAAACAGACTTTAAGGTCCCCCTTTCGATATTGGACTTTGGACTCGAGAGTCGCCTTCGGTGTCTATCTCTGTCTCGTTAGTTATATTTCCGATGGCCCCGTTCTTCATTTTACTCAACCTCTCACTCGCACTCGCTCGATGAATGCTTTATTCATGCGTTCGGTTATATCGTTGACTCACGGGTGCCTCGTAAAAAATTAAGATGTGTTTATTGTGACAGTTTTCCTCTCTTTGCAGTGTGGAATGCTCGTAAAAAATGACATTAGAAACGTTAGGAATATTTTGAGATATGTCAAGCAGTCATTTTTTAAATGTATTGTTGGAAAATTGACAATTTAAATTCCTGGATTGTTTATTCTAATTTTTTTCTTCCAAGAAAACGACAATACTATTTTTATTCAACGACATATAATTGGAATTTTGTAGATTTTACGTAAATGTAAAATTTAAATCAGAAATTGATACTCTCGCCTCACAATTTTTTAAAATATCTTGGATATTCCATTTACGTCTATTTTCACTCAGCAATAATTCAACTATCGTGTGAAGTATGTAAAAAATAGAGATTTTCTCTGAATTGTGGAGCCTTTATTCAGTGATTATTCACAGTTGTGGGATTTTTATTTGAATAACACTGACGGAAGAGGAAATATTCCTTATTTTTCATAGAAAAATATACGTAATAAATTCAAATCCCACTCCCTAATCCATTGCACTTCAACATAAATTCTATCTTTCTATCCAGAAAGCCTAAAAAAATGCTAAACCCATTAAAATCGCTGTTAAAGCACATCAACTCACTGTAAAATCCGACTTTCCACTAATTTCTTACGAAATATTTTTTTCATCACGCTGTGGCAGAAAGTGAACTTTTCGGCACGCTCCGCGTGCCTAAAAGTCTAATTTCCGCCACATTGTGATGAAAAATATTGTTCGTAACTCGTGAAAAAATGTTTTTTAGCTCGTGGGATTATATCACTCGCCAAAAAACACTTTTTTGCACTCGTTACGAAATATACTATTTTTTTCAATCAAAAGTCACGTAAAAAAATATTATTTCAATTATTAATTCAAAATTAATCGAAAACCTATCAAAAAAAAAACAACAACAATTTTTCTCAATCTTCGAAAAATATCGTAAAGCAAAAAAATGACGATTAATCTCAATCCAAATCCAATAAATTGAAATCCCAGCCTCTAATCCACTGCAATTTGCTATAAATCGCATCAAGAAAGCCTCTAAAAATCGCAAAAAAATATCATTTTAATTATTAATTCCCAATTCATCAAAATCCCAGAAAAAAAACCCACGACAATTTTTCCCATTCTTCTAAAAATATTGTAAAGCAAAAAACTCACGACTAATCCCAATTCAAATCCCAGTTTCTAATTCACTAGCCTCCAAAACCCATTGAAACCTCTGTTGAATCACGTCAAGCCATAAAAAAATCTCCAAAACAGTTATCTGCTGGTCCAGGCTATCGGATTGACAACGAGCCAACTGGACCAGGGTTACACAGACCCGAGGAAATGGGCAGGGTTGCTCTCCATCCGCCTATAAACCCCCTCCTCCCCCCATCCCACAATGGTACATTCGGTGTAGGGACAATGGATAATAGCCACTACACGATGGAACTCCAGCACCAGTGGGTGGACTCCCCGAGATGAGATAATCCAACAGTACAGAACTGGTTATACCCGTGTGTTAATGCACATGTACATGTTAGGGCTTTGACTGTGGCATCCACAGTTTCCCTTTCAACTCATTTATTGCTGTGATTCTGACGCAGAAGCACCAATGATGCCACAAAAGTCGTGCCAAAATTGCATTTAACACAGCATCAAAACCACTGAATTTAATTGTACAATTTTGTAACTCATGTTCTCCTGGGTCAGTTGTCTTAATAAAGATTCCACAAGTGTGGGAAATTTTGTCATTGAAAAATTCATAATTTCATGGAAAAATCCGTAGAAACTGTAAATTTCAATTTAATTATTCCGTGGGAATTAATGAAAACTCAGGAAAATTTAGAGGAATTTCTTTCTTAAATTCCAGATTTCTCTGAATTTTCAGGGAATTTTTTCAAAAATTTATGGAATTCCAAGAATTTTAAAAGATGATGAAAATTCATATAAATTGTGAAATTTCTTGACTTTACTTCAATTTTCAGAAAAACTTCAAATTCCATTGACGTTTTCCCCCCAAATCGAATTCCAAGTCGTTTTCCGGAAAATTCAGCTAAATTTGTTTCACAATGTACATTTACCAGAAAATTTTTATTATGAATAAAAATTAATGAACTTCAAATATCCAACGAATCTTTGCGACAATTATTCATTCAATCTGAGAATTTTCCAGCAATTGTTCCAAATACTAAACTAAACTCGAAGAGTTTTTCTTCTCATCTCAAAAGTAATTTTCTAAATTAAAAAAAAAACAAACTCTTGTCTCTTGGAAATAGTAGTTTCAATGTAAACGAGCGAATCCTAATGGGAATTCCAATTTCACAACGGCCCCAAAATCGTAATTATTGGCCCGCCATCACTTCCCCCGCAACATAACTTTCACATACGAATTTTAAATTAAAATAGCCCGTGACTCCCCAAATTGGGTTTTCATAATTCATTTGTGCAGCGGAATGCATCGAAAATTAAATACAAAGAAGAGTTTTCCCACTCCAGGGCCATAAAAATGCAATAACGGCTCGAACTATTTCTAGAAAAATGTAAACGAATGCAGAACTCTCTTCGTGCACCCGCGTCCAATGACTTTGACATCTGAATATCAATGATCATGTGCATCATTCAAAACGGAAATTCTACGCCTCGATTTTTTCCACCGTTTTCCAGCATTTCAATAAATTCATATTCATGAATTGTGTACTCAGTGATTTTTTTTTTTAATTTGCGCAGAGAAAACCTCTGGTGCTTGAGATTGAATGCCACGTGCATAATTGCGGCTCCACAATTTTTCCGGAGAGGCTGAATAAACATGTGAAGTAAAAATGAACGATAAAGCTGCCGTTGCGATATTTCTGCCTCTGGAATATCCGAGACTCCACCCCTCCCCCATTTATTTTATTTTTCAATTCCCCTAAAATCCGTTGGCATTAATAATCACGTTGATAATTAATTGAATTCGTAATTTTTCGAAACGATATGCTAATGAAGTGAAGCTGAATAATTTCCAGTATTATCAGCCAATTAACTCTTCCGATGCGCACATTTCCGGGGGAGTGATGAAATTGTGAGCAAAAACTGAGAAAAAGGGTGATTATTGTCGCGCAATTTCAGTCTATTGACGAGTAATTGTCCGTGAAATTTGGTATCAACACTAAATTTACATTTTGAATGCGTTAATCATGGGAAATTTGAATAGTGGTCTCGCACGTTTGATTATTCAGAGCTGTGAATTGTTTGTTTTCAAGCAGAAGGGGAATTCTTCGAATAAAATATTTATACATTTTATTCAAACTTTTAAATAACTTTTAAAAGAACGTCTCAGTCTCAATCTCGTCTCACATCTCGTTTTGAAGTTTAAAAAAATATCTTCGACATGAGTTCAAAATAATTAAATTCTCCTAGACCAGTGATGCCCATGAATCTTCCGATTCTTCAATATTAAAAGAATTTCCGACTTACTTGATTAAATTTTAAATATACTAATCGAAATTAAAAAATAGTAAAATAATTGATAATCTAAATTTCCAATTGATGATGAATTAAATATTCAATAATATGGAACTGTAAATTGTCTATTAAGTAAATAATACTAAATTTCTTATAAGGAATTTTCGATCATCCAAATAATCGTCAATGTTCCTAACTAAATTACTGATTAATAAATCATTAGAAATTGTAGTATTTAAATTGACGATTACTTCAATAATTAAAATATAAGAGTGATAAGATGATAATACATCAGGAAATCGTCTTCTACGCATCTGAGCAATTACTAATAAAAATTAATAATAATTAATGTTGACAACAATCGGCTGACTCGAAGCCAAATCCAAAAATAATTTGAAAAAATACCGAGACCAGAGGGAATGGAAAATAATATCGAGTTCGATGATTGATACATGCGAACCAATAGACAGATAGTCGATCCGATGTTATAATCGAATAATTCTCTTGGTAAACACAAGGCACGACCTTCGTCGAGGCCAAACAACTCAGCTTAAACGATCGTGAGTGGCGCCAAACGGACGCTCCTAATAAATAGTCATGTACTTTCCGAACCAAGGAGCCCATCGCTCCTCAAGTATTTCGGGGGGATACGTTACTTTGACGGGGTAATATCCTGCTGGATTAAATGGAGTAAACTTAGTCAAAGCAGCGGCAGCACCAGCCCTCGTGCACTGCCAGTAACTGTCTCCTGGTGGTTCTCTGAAACTTTAATTCAAGCGAGAAACGGGGTAACTAATCCCTCTTTCCAACTCGGTGGACATGCTGGCCACTCTGGCCTGTTAATAACGTACGTAATTGGCTGGTTTGTACACCGAGGGGAGTTGAATTATTCAACTCGTTAATGCATTCGTCAAATTTTCAAACTTTGCTCTTTGTTTCAATGGTGGTTATTTTAGGATTTAAGGATATTCAAGTATTTTTCGCAATTTGGGGCAGACCACACTATAAATTCAACGATTCAAAATAAAAATAAAACATTGATGTTCAGTGTTATTTAAATAACATTTTGCCCAGAATTATCATTTTTTTAAATATTGGTTGTTCAAAAATGAATAATTGAAATTGTTTAAACCTTCGGAAATCTTATTTCTTTAGGCATGAGAATAAAATTCTGAATGAGATCAATTGATTGTTTATAGATTATTTATAGGAAACGCACGTAATTTTCAACAATCGCAATCGTTAAATTATTACATTAATCTTCCTCCGAAAACAAACTTTCTAATTTTTTTCAGATTTTTAAAATGTTTTCTAACGATTTAATATCGAGATCCAAATTCAGACCTGGAAAGTGTAAATAATAGAATAATTGTCAAATGTTCGGAACTAGGGAAAAATGGGGTTCTAATGAACGCTCTGATGTTCGATTGCAAAAGTAGAAAAACATTTTACTGGAGAAAAAATAGCCAAAGTACTTGGATATCCTTAAATGAAGAATATTGAGACTTGAATATCGCGGGGTTTGCTGAGGCAAATTTCATTATTTTGGGTTCATTTCAGAGGTTTGTTTTCAAAATTGAAATAAGACGTGACTCGGTTGAATTGTATTGTTTGGTCTGCGAATATTGGAGACTCAATAAAACTTTTCCACGAAACTCAAACATTTGCTTTCTCCTAAAATGCAATTTTAGCGCAAAAACACACTAATTACGATTGCAAAAATACAACTTGCACTCAAGTTTTTCAGTGTGAAGGCTTTGTATGCAACTTATTAAAAACAAATGCAACGATAGAAGGAAAAAAAAAATCACCAAGAGTCCGCATGCATTCGTTACCCATTAGCGCGAGAAAAAACGGTGATAAAAAATCTATTTCGGAAAATAAACGATTCAACGTGTTTACATCCTGGCGATCCGGTTTTCGCGAAGCGAATGGGGGACCGGTTAAACCTGGGACTCGAATGAAATACTGTATTTCGCACGGGCATTAATTTGAACGACGTACTTGTGCAGCAGATACGTGTGTTTTATCCCCCCCCCCCCCCCCCCCCCCCCCCCCCCCCCCCCCCCCCCCCCCCCCCCCCCCCCCCCCCCCCCCCCCCCCCCNGTACGAGTTCAATAATTCACAGGTTTTTTTTCTTAATCATTTTTTAACAGCTGTGTTTGTTATTCTATCCGGCATATCCCAGTCATTTTATTATTCATTCTGCGTTTGTCCCGAGTGGAATAGTGCGCAATAGAATTTATCAACGAGACTGATATGAAAAAATAATTCTCACCTCTGCTTTAAAATCCATTCCGTCCCTTTAAGCTACATCCCAAGACTATACCACCAAAAGTTAGTCCGTATGGATTTCCGGAAAAAAATTCTAAATCACTTGATTCATTGCGCTCTCATGAGTTGCTGAGTTTTTCTGTTCTCATTGTTGTTGATGTAAGCAACAATAATTCAGTGGCGAAATGGTAAAAGGTGATAAATCAGTTTTGACTATTGACCAGTTTTCAATCAATATCTCGGAATCTAAGGGAGGTAGCGAAATTTTCGTAACTACATTTGTTGTAGCCCTCAATCGCCTCCACAAAAAAGGTTATAACAAAAATTTCGCTATCTCCTTTAGATTCCGAGATATTGATTGAAAACTGGTCAATAGTCAAAATTTACTTGTCTCCTTTTATCACTTCGCCACTGAATTGTTTGAATCAAATAAGAAATGATTTCACGAAATTTAATTTAATTTAATTACTTATTGTCTCGTAAAATGTGCAGTACAGATATTTAAAATTTGTTTCACTTCGGAATATTATAAACATTATCTACAAAAAACATGGGGACAGTCGTGAGAAAAACCTTTTTCCTAGGGATGCACCTTAATCTCTGGAAATCTCTCACTCAATTACACTGAAAATGTATTACCCCAGGGCTTGAATCAATTACGTATCAGGGGATTGAAGTCCACCTGAGCAAATAAAAAAAAACTCAAACACCTCGGAAAAAAAAATCGAAAAAAAGGGTGGAAATCATTTGTTATCAGATAAGAGTTTCCATTCGCCACGATTTTCCCACTTTTCCGTTCGGATATCGAGTGGTTTGAGGAAAAGGAAGCCCTCCCCATCCAAAGTTACGGAGTGAACGGAACTCTTTCTTTGCTCTTCTGGAATTTTCCAGGAAAATAATAAGAAAAAAAGGGGGGGGGGGGCCGGGGAATCCAGCGCTGGAGACCAAAAGTTGGCACTTGACTTTGCGCTTTTCTCCGGGGTTTGCAGAGACATGAACGCGAAACTTCAGCGTACAAACTTTTCCATTCTCCACCTCAACTATCTGACGTTTATTTTAGTTTATAGCCCCGGGGTATACCCCCTCCGAAATATTCTCAACTTCATGTATATTAATGTATATTAAATTATTAAGCCGTGTTTGCTGCGGTTGTGAGTAAATTATTTATGAAATTCTTGGGATTGTTTGGCCTTTCGCAGGCGTGCAACTGCTTGGGCATCAGCAAGGAGTGCGATTATTTTGGATTGAAGTATCAGAATGCCAAGGGTGAGGAGTTGTGGCTCAATCTGAGAAATCCCATTGATCGACAGACCGGTGGAGGAGGTGGTGTTGCACCTCTCAGATTTGCATTGAGGGTGAAATTTTGGGTACCACCTCACCTGTTGCTGCAGGAAGCCACCAGGTAAATTATTTACGATTATTTATGATTACGAAATATCTCATTCGTCTCGAGAGTTCAATCGAAGTGACGTTTTTATGAAGAGGAATTATTGATATTTCGACTCAATGAATTTTCAGTCATTTTTATTCGTCGGGATAACTCAACGTTCGCCAAAATCGATTTTTTTTCCCAAGTGAAGGTTGATTCCGTATTTTTTGGCCCCTCTAATGCCAATAAAACCCTTGGAGGCACCATAAATGTCGAAATAAATTTTTTTTTTTCACCCGGGCCAAAGTGTCACATCTTAGATTTTTTCCGGGGGAAAGTCGACTTTCGCCAAAATCGAATTTTTCCGCCGGGTGAACGTCGATTCTGTATTTTCTGGCCCGCCTAATGCCACTGCGCCCCTCACTTGCCCCAGAAATGCAGAAATAAAAAAATTTTTTTTTTCACCCGCAGCCAAAGTGCCGTATTTAGGCTTTTTTCGGGGGGAAAATCGACTTTCGCAGTACTGAACGGAAAGACCTAAGTAGAACTTGTCAGGTCCAATCATTCGACTCGGGTTAACATTTATCAGACCCCCCCCCCCTGCCCCGAGCATCTAGAAATGAAAATTGCTATATCTAAAAATGCATTTGAAAAATTCCCCGCAGACATCAATTCTACCTGCACTCGCGTCTTGAACTGGTTGAGGGCCGTCTCAAAGTGCCAGATTGGTGTTCAGTGGCGCGTCTGGTTGCTCTGGTTGCCCAAGCTGAGGCTGGGGATTACGATCCTCTGTCACCACCCCACGGCCTCTATTCCCAGTGCTGTCAGATACAACCTGATAAGCCCTGTGATCCGAAACCTAATGACTTCCTGCATAGAATCATTCAGCAGCACAAGGAGATCAAAGTGAGTCGATGGTTTTTAAACTCTAGTTGAACGTTAATTGTGTCGATAATGAGACGTCTTGGGAGATTATGTCGTGGGGGAGTTGATGAAGATCCATCAAAAGCTTTTTAATTAATAATATTATCCATAAATTATAATTACCATCGATTTTAATATTCAAATTTCGAATTATTTGTTGATCAGTAATTTAGTTAGGAAGATTGACGATTATTTGAAATTCAGTATTATTTAATAGATGAAAAATTTACAGTTCCACATCATAAAATATTTAATTCATCATCAATTGAAAATTTAGATTATCAATTATTTTACTATTTTTAAATGACAATGATCTCATGTGTATTGATATACTCTAGGGTATGAAAGCTTCAACAGCTGAGTACTGGCTCCTCAAAGAAGTCTCCAATTTGGATACATTCGGCCAGGAAATGTTTCACAGTAAATTCGGGTCAAATGCTGTGTCAATGATTGGCGTTGGGCCCCACGGAATTACTGTTTATCGAGGGGACAACGATGAGAAACAAAAGTAAGTTTCCGAGTCAACATTTTGAGCCTCACAAAGGGCTATTTCACCCCCCCCCCCCCCGCCACCCTTNTTCCCCCCCCCCCCCTCCGCCACCCTTAGTGCCACCAAATAATGAGAAAGACTGAAGAGAACGAGTGGAAAAAAAATTAAACCTCATCACGAAGTTGTAATTAAAAAAGTTTTAGTATCGAGAAAGCGGCTGAAAGCCGTCAAGTTGAAAATTCGACTTTCATGTTCTGTTCAGGGCCGAAATGAAACCCTTTATGCTCGATTCATATTGGATAACATAGGAGATATTTGATGCATTGTGATAATTAAAAATCCGGGTGATCCGAGAGCTAGCGAAGCATGAGAATTTAATTACACGAATTTTCAATTGAAATCTACAGTAAGAGATGGAGATTCTGGGATTCTATTCATTCTTTGAATATGAACGAGGGAGCTATTGTACTGGGTTTCATTTCACATATTGTATTGTGAATTTCTCTTGAGTTAAGTTATTGAAAAAGAGGGGAATGTTCCGAGTACATTGAGAAGAAAATTAAATTATAACGGACAAATAAATTTGGTAATTCTCAAAGTGAAGCTAAATAAAAAATATTGGCCGTGACTATTCGCACCATTGCGTGAATCACTCCCGTACACTCCATACACTCCACGCATGCGTGAAGTTTGTGTGTTTCACGCAGCCGAATTTTCATACTGCTGTGTATTTCACGCAGTTGAAGTTTCATACTACTG
>NW_021680424.1:580273-580452 GCF_001412515.2 Diachasma alloeum
CGTTTTTCCACTTCTTAGGCCTTATACAAGATGAATTAAATTATTTTTTTTTGGCACTTTCGTTTTTCGTGATTATCTCGGAAACTATTTTCGGAATTTGTTTCACACAGTTGTATTTTTATACACCTGTGTGTTTCACGCAATTGCATTTTGATACGCCTGTGTGTTTCACGCAGTTG
>NW_021680424.1:581758-769819 GCF_001412515.2 Diachasma alloeum
CTCATGTATAGATATTCCAAATTTTTATTTTTTTCCTCATTGAAGTAGTTTTGAAAAAAATTGCGAGCTAATACATTTGCTAGTTACGACTTTTTTGTAAATAAATTTTTGAAAAATCTCCCCTGAAAAAAAAGGCGTTATCTCGGGGTTTCTACAACTCGGGGTTTCAATTGAAAACCCGAGTTGAAAACCTGAGTTTGTAGCAGCGATGTCAGACAAGATATGAATTTTTTTTTGGGCTCAAACGAAAGAGCGGGTCGAGAAATGGCGTGCTAGGACCTCTAAAGATGGTGTTGAACCAGGGGAGACTCCTAGAACCCACTGGAAAATGTTGTCACAATTGCGCTTTTCAATTGAAAACAGACATCATCTTTAGAGAGATTTGTCATCTTTAAAGACTTCTNTTTATTCGAAGCAATTTATCTGTTTTTTAAATATCGCTTTCGATATTCGATGCGTTTATGAATAAAAATTCGGGCAATTCGAGAGCTACCGTGGCATGAGGATTTAATTGCACGAATTTTCAATTGAAATTTACAGTGAGAGGAATCAGAGATTTTGGGATTCTATTCATTCTTTGACTATGAACGGCGGAGCTATTGCATTGGATTTCATTTCAAATATGGAATGTTGAAATTCTGTTGAGTTGAGTTATTGAAATTCTGGGTTATTGAAAAAGAGGCGAATATTTCGAGCACATTGAGAAGAAAATAAAATTTTAACAGACAAATAATTTCGATAATTCTTTGCTCGTCTCCATGAAAATATCTCATACAAAATGGAGCTAAATAAAAAATATTTCACTCGTTACCTCCACGATTAGTTCACTTAAAAATTAATTTTTCGTATTTGTAAATATAAATTTTGTTCCACTAAAATCACAAATGTGCTTTCGATGCAGAGGACATTTCGAAGTAATTAATCTGCTTTTTAAATATCGCTTTCGATACTCGATGCGTTTATGAATAAATATCCGGGTAATTCGACGCCTAGCGAGGGATTTAATTACACGAATTTTCAATTGAAATCTCCAGTAAGAGATATCAGGGACTCTGGGATTTTATTCATTCTTTGAATACGAACGAGAGAGCTATTGTATTGGATTTCATTTCAAATATTGAATGTTGAAATTCTATTGAGCTGAGTTATTGAAAAAGAGGGGAGTGTTTCGAGCAATTAAGAAGAAAATAAAGTATCCACAGATAGACACTGAAAAAAAAAATTAATTTCCTGTTTTTTAGGATTGAATTCACACAACTTTATCGACTAAAAAACTGTAACTCCTTGCTTTCCTTCTCCTCAACTTTCTGGAACAACCAACTGTAATTTTACGACATATATTTTCCATCTCAAATGTTCTTTTAATGGAGCCAACGCTCCCAAGTAATTTACATCCTCTCTATTGTTCTAGTATTCCATATACAGCAATTCAAAGTGCTACTTCACAAAGACGAATGTTTCACTTAATTTACCTGTCCCTGGACGGTGAGGAAACCTCACTGGACTTCAAATTGGACTCTAGTCAATCAGCGAGTGGATTGTATCGGGCAATAACTGAGAAGCACGCTTTTTACAGCTGCGAAACAGTGAGGAGTGCCGTTACAGCACAGTTTATACGCGATCTCAAGGTATTTTTCCCACTTATTTTCAATGTTGAAGAAGTTGAGGGCACATGTAGCTATTTTGTGTAGCTGTCGAGCTAAATTTCTTTCGTTCGCCTCTGCAGGGTACTATTATCTCTATTTTTAATGAAGACTCCACACTGGGAAAAAAATACGTATTCGATATCAGGAGGACTTGTCGAGAGGTTTATGATAATGCCAGGAGAGCATTGTACTGTGAGACTACCAATATCGGGCTTCCAGAGGCCAGTCAGACGATGGATAAACATGACTGCGGGGATTGCGAGAATCCCAAGTGCAAAGTAAGCTTTTTTAAATTGATTTTCAAAGGTTTTTTTTTTTCAATAGAGATTATCTCGATAACGAGGCAATTCAGGAGACGCCAGGGAATTTTCTGAGGGGAATTTCATTAGCTTTGGAAAATGTTTGACGATATTTCGTCGTAAATTCAGACAGTTTCGGGATAATTCTATTATTCTGCAGAGAAGTAGTAAAATGTCACAGGACGGTGAATTCTGTTGTTAAGTCCAAAGTTTTCTCGACAACTATTCTAATTTTATGAGCAACAATAAAAACGACTTTTGACATTCTCTCGCAAATTCACTCAAGCCCAAGATAATCGCATTTTACGGGCTGATTTAACACGTCTTATTAAGTTTAAAATTATCTCGGCAATGATCCGTTCTAGTAGAAATTATTATTCGATCTTTTTTGTAAAGAATTTTATCAGCTACAAAAAAGTTCTTATGGCATTTCCTCGTAAACCCACTCAATTCCAGGACGTTTCCATTTTTCCAGAACGAAGTCGTAAAGTGTAAGAATGCGAGCCGATTTTCCACATCTCGTTAAAGAGAAAATTATTCGGACAACTATCCATTCTAGAGAAAATATTTACCGACACTTTTTGTAGAGAATTTCATCAGCTACAAAAAAGTCTTATTGATATTTTCCCGTAACCCGCTTCAATTTCAAGATAACCACATTTTTCCCCACTAAAATCTTGGAATACGGCAGAATGAGTCAATCTTACAAATAAAATACCACACAGTTCTCATCCTAAAATACAACTTTCAAGAGTCTCGTGAGGATCAGCCCTCCGCTTTGACATTTTCTCGTAAACTCACTCAATCCCAAGATAATCGCCTTTTTCCAGAATAAAGTCGTAAAATGTACCAGAGCAAGTAAATTCTCCCCATCTCGTTCAATTCGAAATTATCTTCACAACGATCCATTCTAGAAAAAATATCGTCGGACACATTTTGTCGAGAATTTTATCAGCTACAAAAAACCTCTTCTGACATTTCCTCTTACACCCACTCAATTTCAAGATACTCCCAATTTTCCAGAGTAAAATCGTAAAATGTAACAGAGCAAATCAATAACCCACACCTTAAATTCAAAATTATCTCGACAACGATCCATTCTAGAAAAAATATCGTCAGACACTTTTTGCAGAGAATTTTCTCGCCTACAAAAAATCTCTTCTGAATTTTTCTCGCAAACCCCTTCAATTCAATGTAATCACACCCTAAAGAAAAAAAGCCTCAGAGAACAGTGAGAAAACAATGATTTTACACCAAAAATATTAATTTCAGGAGTCGCGTGAGTGTCTAGCTCGCCTGCTAGATGCCATGCTATGCCGTATATGCATGGACCGTAGCTTGGACACAGCGCTATTTCCCTGTGGTCATGCTGTGGCGTGTTTGGACTGTGCGCGTAGATGTGAGCGTTGTCCACTGTGTCGTGCAGATATTGATCACTGTAGAACAATATATCTGCCCATTGAGCTTGCACACGTGGACAAACACAATTTCAAACATACAACAGACAACAGGAGTGAAACAACCCAAGCCCAACGACAATCTAATCCCCTGGATAACGATAATTTCATTGAACCCCAGAGCGTTGTTAATACGGCAATTTGAGAGCGGTTTGTCAAGCGAAGATTCGAGACGATTGAAAAATTACTGAGAATCTTCACTTGTAAAATTGATAGGCATCAACAAATCGATTGAATTATCATCATAATTCCCTCAGTTGTCTCGATGAATATGTTCATTGAAATGCTTGTGCGACTCGTTTTATGCTGTGATGAAAAAAATTAATTATTAATTAAGGATTAACGATATTGATGATAAAGTGCTTTAGCAGTATAAAAAAAAAAGAGAGAAAAAGAAAAACTTTCGAGGAACATTGTTGCAAATTATTTCATCAATCCCCCGATTTATTTATATTTATCTAAAAAAAATTCTGATTACAAAGGACCAATTATTTTTTTATTATCGTTGAATTTCAGATCATTTTTTTTATCATCGAAGACAAATTATTTTAAGTTTAAGACATCATTGAGGAGAATTGCCATGAAATGTATGTTCATAATGTATATAAAAACGATTTAAAAATCCAGAGGAGTCACTTTCACGATAATACAAGACTTTTACTTTGAAAATTTTTTGTTAATGATAATTGTGAAGATGTCTCTGGGGCATTTTGCAGTTTAGTGTGAATGGAGAAGTTGTTCTGAGTGGATGAGTGCGCCCTGGAGCCAGATAATGTTCATAATATCTCGAATCATGTTCAATTAAGATGTTGTTTTTTTACATTAAACGCCTGATTCACATTTTCAATTGAAGTTGAGGGGAAAATCAATCACCTAATGCATAATTAGTCAACTTCATGACTCAAAGTGATGAGATAATCATTAAAATGTGTGGGCAATCGTTGTAGTCATTCATCAATGCAATCTATGATTATTGATTATTTTTAAGAAGAAAAATTATTATTAAACCCGTAGTTATCGAAAAAAAATCTTTGATAGTACCACGCAATTGCCTTTGCAGCAAAACTGGTTAATTATTCGTTCACTCATTCATATTTTTTACTCAATCTATTAAATGAAAATTAAAGTATCGAAGAGTATTAATTATTATCGAATGAATTAAGACACTGAAACAAGGGGGAAATTTTTAACTCCTGTCAATCCCCATGTTCTCCACAGTGAGATGATTATTTTTTAATTGAGGAAGTGAAGTAATAGGAGGATCGAGGTTGTGACGGTGATTTTATGGAGTGATTATGGTAAATTATGAGTTCAATCATCGAGAAAACAAGTCTTTGTATCATTACTATGTGTCTGTCGATTAAATAATTATGATATTGATGTTTATAATGTTCGATGAAACATCATAAATTTTCAGCGATTTAATCTGTGATTGATTGCAATAAAGAGATGTATGAAACAACTGGAAATTGATTTTATTTCTTCTTTTTTTTGTTTTTAAAAATATCCCAGTGTCTTTTACAGTTTGGTACGGACCACACTACAGATTCATTTTTAATTTGAAAAAAAAAATTATGGACATTCAGCGTCGTATAAATAAATAATTGAAATTGTTTAAACTTGAAATTAAAAATTGTTTGAGTGATTTTTATGGTGGAAAATGGATTGTTTGTAAATAGTTTGGCATGAAATAGCAAAACAAATTAATTCAAATACTTCATTAATAAAAGCCACTTGAATTCCCAAAATCCTAAATAAAAAATTTCCTTCAAACAAAATCGTGACGAAGAAAAATAAATCCATCTCCATAAATCCATATCTCCTGACCGAACCATCCGATGTCGATAAATCAAAATTCATTTTAACCCCTAAGAAAAAACCTTCAAAATGGAAACAAAATCATTCAACTTCACTCTGCAAATCTCGAGTAATTGCCACTCAAATATGCTTAATCAATTCCCAATCAATTAACATCACTATTAAATTTATTAACTACCTAACTAATCATCAATTTAACTATTCAAACTATGAACTATTTACTCAATGATAAATTTACAGTGTCATATTATCAAATATTTACTGCACCATCAATCGAAAGTTAAAAATTATGAATAAAAATTAAATGAAAATAAAATGATATTAAGTTAATAAAATTATAATTAAATTATACTTCTAACTAAAAATGATTAACGTTAGTACATTTCAGGAGCGAAGCGGTAAACCGGGTTAAGTCGATTTTAACTGTTGGCCAGTTTTTGACGAATATCTCGGAATCTAAAAGAGATACAAAAATTGTTGTTATAACCTTTTTTGTAGAGCCAACTGAGGGTTACAAAAAAGGTCATGAGCAAAATTTGTTATCTCTCTTAGATTCCGAGATATTCATCAAAAAATGGCCAAAAGGAAAAATCGACTTAACCCGGTTTACTGCTTCGCTACTGATTTAAACCTTTATCAACGTAAATCGTAAATCCTCACACCATTGAAGAAATCGAGTCTAAATAAAAAATAAAATTTAAACAAACTCAAAATCCCAATCAATGCCGCGCCCTGCTCCATCGATAACTCAAGTCTCCCGACCCTCCGCCACCCCCCAGAGATGTCGCCAGCACCTCGACCACCCCCACACACCACGAATCCCCCGAAAGTCGCGAAGATGTCGTCGATATCAGTTGGCAGTCGATAGTCGACGTGCATGGACAAGGCCCGCGACTCACGCATTCACGTCCTCGCCGCCAGTCTAACAAACTCACACACCTAAAAGTGCAACTGAAGAGGGTGCCCCACTGGACGCATCATACGCACCAACTCCCGAGGCCGGCTGTCACATGCAAGTCAATCAGACGCCAAATCCCCCCCCCCCCCCTGAGTTACAATCGACTTGTCATTTCCCAGTGGAATAATCATCGATAAATTATTCACAAAAAGTTTGTGGTAACCAAGTGCTGAGTAACCTGCAACTCATTCCCATCCATCAATATCTTATACCCAGTGCAAAGCATTTCATTGAAAATCCCCGTAAATTGTCGCGAGTGAATAAACAATGGGAAATTTTTTCCTAAAAATGACCTGAAATTCATCCCCTCGCAAGTGTTCCCGGACAAATTCGAAAATGAAGAGGGATACGGCCGGTGAATTTTGACGCCGAAGGCACGCCAGAGGCGACAAAACGCCCCGAAAAATCCGAGTTCACCATCCAAATGACCTCAACGGTCGTTTCCCCCCCGAAATTCCATCACAATCAGCACTGACCCATCGAAACATCCCAGGAACATTTCAAAAAACACATCAGGGATGACGACGAGGCCCCAGAGTCCAACAGTGAGATTGAAGAACTACCCTGCAATTACAAAGCCCTACAGAATAACTAACAAAAGAAAAAAGACCAACAAAACAATGAGCAACAACTGATAAACTCCGGCAAACTGACGTCTCGAGAGGCGAAGTGAAAACGAGAAAAAAAAAAATTACAAGTCTCTAGAAAGGAAGATGAGCGCTGCGGTATACACCCTGTACGGGTTCGCAGTGTTCTTCATGATCTTCTGGGTGTGCCTATGGATAGTACACATACTGGCACTGATATGCGGCCGTTGGAAGTTGCATCGTAAACCAGTACAGGTGGCAAACAGCTACGAGGTACCATTGCCTGGTGTATCAATACTCAAGCCCCTGATGGGCATTGATCCAAATTTATTCAACAATTTGGAGACATTCTTCACACTTGACTATCCAACATACGAGATTCTCTTCTGCGTCGAGGACGAGTCGGATCCTGTACTGATGCTTGTCCGTAAATTAATGGAGAACTACTCGAACATTGAGACACGATTGTTCATAGGTGGTTGCCGTGTCGGTGTAAATCCAAAGATAAATAATATGCATCCAGCTTACGAGGCTGCCAAATACGAGTTAATACTCATTAGCGATAGTGGAATTAGAATGAAGGAGGACACACTCCTTGACATGGTTGGATACATGGCTGACAATGTTGGTCTTGTGCATCAGTTGCCATTCACAAGTGACAGAAGTGGCTTTGCCGCGGCCTATGAGAAAATTTATTTTGGTACTGTACAATCCCGAATGTATCTTGCTGCTGATGTACTCAGAATAAATTGTCACACTGGTATGTCAGCCCTTATACGTAAAGCACCACTCGATGAAGTCGGTGGATTAAAAACATTTGGTGTTTATCTTGCTGAGGATTTTTTTTACGCTAAATCATTGACTGATCGGGGCTGGCGTATGGCTGTATCATCACAGCCGGCATTGCAAAACAGTGGACACTGTGAAATGCACACATTTCAAGCGAGATTGAGACGATGGGCTAAACTCAGAGTTGCTATGCTTCCAACAACTATTTTACTGGAGCCATTGAGTGAGTGTCTTATACTTGGTGCTTGTGCATCATGGTCTGCTGCATTACTATTCGAATGGGATTCACTTGTTTTTTATCTTGTTCATATACTAATGTGGTTTATGCTTGATTGGACGATGCTGTGTATTGTACAGAATAGTCCATTACCACTGAATAAGTTGGAATTTATGTGCGGATGGATTCTCAGTGAAATAACGAGACCTTATTTGTTTATACAGGCTGTGCTTGATCCTCTTATACAGTGGCGGTCTAGGGTTTACAAGCTTAAGTGGGGGGGACTTGCTGAGGAAGTTAAGGCTAAGGTTAAATATTAATTTGGTAATGGGGGTGAGGGGATGGGGGGATTTTTTGTATTGATGTGGTGATTCACTTTGTTGGATTGGATTTCGTCGAAGGATACTGCTCGATTTTTTTCACTATAAAATTCGTTGATTGACCGGAAATGCGATAAGAAATTGTGGACAGCGATGAATTAATTTTTTTTGGGCAAGAACAATCGATTTTTTTTACTGAAATGTCCTTTGGAAATAATTACCGCACAGAAGGCTATTGATAAATTCTGCGGATTTTCTGCTGCTCTTGATATACAGAAATTTGGAATTGAAAATATTTTATGGTGAATTAGTCTGTTGATATATTTTCTGTAAAAATTCTTCGGCAGAAATTTTTCCCGTTTTCGTTTGAGAGTTGAAGTAAAAAATTGAAAATGCGAGCTCTGGAAAAAATTTGAATTTTGAACAGAAATTGTTTCTAATTAATTTTTTCACGCGTTAAATTGAAGGATAACATTTTATCAACCGCTATAAAATGCTTATTTCCTCACAAAGCGGTCACCACATTCACTGAATTTTTTGACAATTTTATTAGTTTTTTAACAACTCAATCGATAAATTCCGCAGCCCTTCTCCCCTTTCGATTTACAGAAATTTTCAGTTGAAAATATTCTACAGAAAACATGAACGAATTAAAAAATTTCTAGACAAATCATTAGTGCACAAATTTTCTAAATTCGTCTCCCTTTATTTTTCTTTTTTTTTTCATTAAAAAATTGAAACCAAAACAAAGAATATCAATGGATTTCATCTACCGAATATTTCCTATTTGACATTTCCACTACATAAAATACGGCGCGGAAAACCACAGAATATTTAATAGAAATTACTTCTCCCAATTTTTTTCCTGCGTTCCCCTCTAAAATTCACGAATAAAACGAATTTCAAGCGCTATAAAATGCACATTTCCTCGTAAAACAATGCTCCCCAGTGACTAAAACCAGCAGAACAAAATATCCACCCCATCCCCTCGATATTTCTACTCATACCTCAAGAGAAAAAAAAACAAATCAGACAGTGTACATCTCCATTCCACAATTTGCCTAGATGTTAAATATGCCTATAGGTGTGTTCCGTTTTTATAGCGCGAATATCTAGCGTAAGACTCGATGATAATGGCTGATTCCGTTGACTGAATAATTGTACATATTTAAAAAAAAATTCTTCATCGTTGTATCGATTCATCCTATACTGATATTTTTAGTGGGAAGATGTGCCTACAGGTGTATATTCGCTCAAGAGCATATTTAATAGACATTTCATATCAAACTCGACGAAAGAATAAAAAAAAAACAATTTTCTATAAAACGAATTTCGAATATTTGAATATTAAAAATTTCATATATTAACATTTGAATCGTCATTGATGGAACGTTAGTACAATTTCTACGGAATGCTCGACAAATGATCTTTCTTCTTTTACATTATTTAACGTTATTCTTATCTGGCAGAGAGACAAATTTATGATTAGGCTGAATGAACCAGTATTTATTGGTTTTTCTTTTGTATTTCTCTCCCTCCGTGCAATATCTTTCCATCATCAACACCTGCTCTTCCCTCAACCGAATTATACGATACAATCGTTGGGGATAAGGGAATTGAACATTTTTCTCAGTGCCATGCGCACGTGTGTTGCTATGACGTGACACTGAGGAAATTGTCCATGTCCTTGTCCCCCGTACATCGATGAGAGTGAAAATAGTCTAGTGCTGTATGAGAGCATCACAAGTAGCCCATCGAATATGCCAAGAGGAGACAGGGTCATCGATGAGGAAAGATCATTGCTATTGATGGGTTATTCATCGTTGTACATGTATTATGTATGTAATTTTGTCATCATGAGGTGAATATCACTGTTGGATAGGTCGGAATAATTCTCCCCGGTTGTAAATTACTGCGGTATTTCTATTTTATTTCAATTGCGGTTTACCGAGATAGAGGCATATGCGTGGGAAATTGTCGGTTTTAACGTTACGATCAGGATGAGGCTGAAGGCAGGGAAGTATTTGCCAGCGGAACATTCGATTTTGGGGGGTACAAACATTTTTAAGTCGTGAGCAAAATTATTCGCGGAGGAAGAAAATCTGCAATTTCACGTGGAGTTTATATTTTTTGTAAAATCGCCGGATTTTCGCGATTTTTTTTTTGGGAATGCGCGGAATTTTGTGCAAGTGAAATAAATCTTCCTTGTATCGACCCAAAATTCATTAAATTTTTAGAATTCTTTAGAGAGTTTGAGAAGCTTCCAGGAAGTTCTAGAATTTTCCAGAAGTTTCTACGGTGATTGCGGTCTTATGGAAGACCCTCGTCTTTATTAGAATTTTCAAGTGGATTCAAGATTTCTTTGGAAAAACCCCGCAAATTTTTTTTTCCAGAAAACCGGAGAATTTTGAATAATTTTCTAAAAAAGCAGAGAATTTTCTCGAATTTTCTATAAAACTGGAGAATTCCCTCATTTTTTAAAAGAAAAAGCACTGAATTTTCCACAAAAATTCAGCTGCTGCATAATTTTTTTTCTAAACTGACCTCGCGTGATGGTAGAGCTCTCAAAAACCTTAACTGAATTTTCCGCTGACAAATACTCCGTCAGTTTCAGCTTCATATAATTAATCTATAATGGAAATTATTCCGCACTACCTCCGTACTATTTTTACCTTTCCACTCAGTATTTTCCCGAAAAAATGAACAAAATTAATGTTAAAATGCGTCGATTAGTCTGAAAATACTGTAACAATCACAAAAACTCATCAGGAAAGCTGGAATAATCAAGTGGGAACTGTTTATTTATACTTTTTTATGAAATTAAATGAAAATAAATCTCAATACCCGAAAAAGCTTTCACATTTTATTAATTTATTGTTGTCGTGTTGGTCGGTAAAAAAAGTTTTTTTTTTCTATTTATTATTTTTAATGAACAAAAATCTCAACCAGGTTATGGTGAACAAGTGGTCCATGCACTAAACGTATACGCGGATACTTATATTAGTATTAGTTAGAATTAAAAATCGAGCAGCAGAGAACAAAATATTGATGATGAGTCTGTTAAAATAATCACAACTCTACCATTGATATATTTTCATTTTCATAATTTTATCGAAATCATTGCAGTTTCATGTAAATAAATAAATGTAGATGTTATTTTTTGCCCATGAGTGATCAATATGTACAAAAATTATTGAAAAGATGAGAAGAGATTGGAGAAATGGAGAAAAAACAATGGAAAATAAATGAATCTCAAACTGAAAGAGTCTTCTGTCGAAATTATTAAACCTATCATTAGATTTAATTCCTCGAGTATTCACTGAATTGACTTGAATTTATTCAACAACTTGGAGACATTCTTCACGATGGACAACGTCTAAAATTCTATTCTGCATTGACGATGAGTCAGATCTTGTGCTGATCCTCGTGAGAAAATTTATGGAGAACTATTCCATTCATAGGGGAATGCTTGCCTCTTTTTCTATTTTTTAATTAAATATTGATGAATGAAGCCTTAACGTTCTCATAACTGAGTGCTCAATTTTCAATAAAAATTATTGAAAAAAAGAGAAAAGATTGTAGAAATCAAGAACAAAAAAGAAAAATTAATCTGCTGTTTAAAGGGTCTTTTATCGTAATTATTGAATTCTATTCTATTTTTAAAATGTGTCAGAACTCATTCAATCACAGGGAATCGCTGTCGTTTTTTTAATTTTCATTTTCGAAATAAATCATTAAAAATTATCGAAATTATATTCATGAATGGAGCTTTTAAAAAACTCTAATGCTGCCATTCAAAAAATTATCATGTTGATAATCCAATAAAATTATTGAAATTTGACGTGAATATTTAAATTTAAAAGACATTTTCGACTCTGAAGGCATCTTGTCAAAAATTATCAGAAAATAAACAGGAAAAATGAATGAATCAAATGTAAACGGTCTGTTATGGTAATCATTAACCCTGCCACTGACAATAATGTCTGGAGTATCAGAAGACAATCAAAATATTATCACGCTATTTGAAGTGCTGCCACTGTGGATTAACAGGTAAGTGCGCGATAACACGAAATAAATGTTAATATTATCCCTACTGGATGCCGCATGAGTCATATTTTTTAATGAATAATAAAACTAATGAAGAGCTTGGACGGCATGTGGAATTAAGCCGCAGCCTTGAAATACAATACCATGTGGAGTTTCGTGATGACATGTTCTGGGCTTGTTCGCGGGTTACCACTGTCACATGACCCTAACAAACTTTCAACATAAAAATACCAGTATATCCAGTTTTAATGTTTTATTTTATGGTAATACGTTTCGTATTTCTCTTGAGAGAAACCACGGCTAGAAGCAATCTCTGGAATACGAATGAGCAAAAGCTAATATAGATAAATTCTATTGAATTTTAATTGAAAATTATGTTTTTTTCCATTGTAAAAAATGTTTAATAGAAACTATTTTATTTTTTATATTTTTATATTTTATGTTTTGAATTCCTCAACATTGATATACCAATTCCAATTTTTTTTACTTCATTTTTTTTCTATAGACAATAGACAATAGAATATTTTCTATAGACAATATTTCAACAGAATAAGTTGTACAGAGAAAAACTTTGCAAATTCAATATTGAAAATTAATTATAGAAAATGTCCAATAAAAACCAAACGAAAAACCTTGGAAAATTTAGAAAATTTCAATGGAATTCTTTTCTTTTTTTCTGTAGAATATTCTCCATTGGCCATGTCTACTGAGAAAAACACAGACGACATGCGGATTTATTCCGTAGAATCGGCCAAAAATTGATAAAAATTTCCATAGAAATTCACCAGAATTTTATTCCCACGTAAAGCTCTCTCCATCGACCGTATTATTCCAATAATTTCATTTATCTAACCAGCAAGCTCGCCCTCCACTGAATCATATTAATCCTCATGCATATAATGGCTTCCGCATTGAGACATCAAGAGGAATAAGAAATGTAGGATAAGGCCCCCCGCCTGAAATCGATACCCTATCCTATGAATAAACTACAATGCAAAATGATGATTCTCCAACTGCAATGCCTTCGGCACACGATCGAAACTTGCCAGTTTTGCTTGGCATGAAACCATCGGGTCATTGGGTTGGCTGTTGTTAACATGGATATAGGGTTTGGCAAGGTCGATGTCTATCGACTTTTCATGCTTTAATACAGAAGATCTCATTGTTGATAGAAAATCTTGTTTTATCAGGCATCCCCTACTCTTTTTACCGTACACGATGGAAAGCAGACGTCGACGACTTGTCCCGTGAATCATTACGGTTCAAGGGAGATTGAGTGTGAGTAATAGTGGCTGAGTAGGCAGTCTTTATACTGTCTCTGCTAGTTGTCATTTTTTATGATGTTTTAATGCTCGGAGTTGCGTCCGGGGTGCGTCAGGCTTTAGTTTATCGTCAGAACTTAATTCATGACAGGACCACATGATTTTATTTTCAAGCTAATACATTTTGGAATTCAAATTTAAGGATATTTTTTATCATGTGAAATGCTTCCATTTCAGTCCAAGTTTCCAGACATTTTATAATGATTTTATTATTTAAATTTGCAGGTCTAAATGTAAATCTCGATATTGAACTGTTAGAAGACATTCTTTTGATTGGAAAAAGGCAATTGTTTAAAATTATGAGCATTTTCTATAAATGATTTATAAACAATCGATTTTCCACTATAAAAATCATTTGTTTTTAGAATTTGACCAGAAATAGATTTTATGCTTTAAAAATAATGTTTCCGAAAGTTCAAACAATATCAATTATTTATTTATCAACAACGAATGTTTTAATGACGAAAAATGCAATTCTAATTTTAATAACAATTACCATTTTTTCAAATTTTTCAAATTGTAAAAGATACTTGGCCATCCTTAACCATGAATTTCATGTTTCAATGTGATTTTGTGTTCAGACCTGATTTAACGTCCAGACTTTACCTCAATCTAAACATAAAATCAATCAATCTAGACGTAAAATCAACTCGAGACCTAAATAACGTTTAAATAAATGCTGGAAAACCCTCGGAATAAAAACCCCAATGACATGAGTCAAAAGTGACGGTGCACATCCTGTCATCGTCCAATGCAAAAACAATGAAAAAAAAAAAGTATCAGAGTTCACTACAACAAAATAAACACGAATGCTCTTTCTCTCATAATCTTTGCACGCTATACACCGAGAGTACAACGAATCAAGGTCACTGCGTCGCATTGCGAGAAGACTTTGAATATCACGGTGGCATAATTCATACCCACTTGCACCATGTACCAACGATAAACAGGATAACATTGTTACATATAGCAAGGCCTAGTGATCAGAAAATAATAAAACTAGGCAATGGGTTACCAAGACTACGATAGTGATTGTTCAATCATTCAGCTATATGACTGGATGAGTCACTTGGGAAGCCAGAGGAACAACTATCCACGGTATTATCGCACATCATTCACGCGATTTGTGTGGAAAATTGCGTAAGGGGATGGTAAACAGAAGTGACAGGTGGCGGGTGGGGGTAAGAGGAGGCAGAGAAGGCCTGAAACCATACTAATCGGTTTTTTCCCTTTCTGTCAGTTGATTCCAATTGACCTCGGTAACATGATGGATTATGGGAATTAATCGGTAGTCACGGTTGTTTTTATGGTCAGAGACAGCACTTCTACATTAATAAATTCTCGAAACAGATAATTACGTATTTTTAAAACATGAAAAATTAATTTCCTCGATTTTTCATTATTTTTAGAACAACTTTTTGATTTTATTTGATGAATAATTAAGATGAATAATTATGATGCTTTTACTTTTTTATCATTTTTTATTTTTTAAGGATTTTTTTTGAAATTTTATCAAATATATAATAATTATCGTGAATGCATTAAAATTCATTGCAATGGATCTAGGCAAATGTATTTATCCATCATTAGAATTCCACGCTCGGGTACTTCTAGGACAGAAATGTGTTAATTACAACATCCAATAATCCGTCCTTGGAGCACTGAATCGCTCCAGCACGCCTAATTTTACGTTTCAAAGAAGTCATAAAGAATATTACTCAAACCTCAAGGTTTCAATGAACAAGAAGTTGGAGGGCGTTTAGAATAAAGAGGCCCGTGCCCACGCAGTTTGAAGGGATATATCTCGTGGGATATTATTCATATTACTCTCTACTGGTGTAGAAATTCAATTAAGTTAGGCTTTTGTATCTGGCAAAATCAATGGGAATTGGACGACAATGACAACTGCGCCGGCCTGACGGGTGTAATCTCATTTAGGCGGTTAACAGGTATCTCTTCAGTGGGAAGAAGAAGTTGCTAGAAATGTTCAGTTGAAATTTGTGATTTATGCTAGCACGTACTAGCGTAAATTCTAGCGCGAGATATGGATATCATGGGTACTTTTGTTTTTTCGTGATAGAAGTGATTGGAATTCGATTTTTTTTTGCAAATATCTTGAGAACTATTGGGTTCAGGGGAAAATGTTATGGGAACTTTTTGTAGAGAATTTAAAGCACTCCAAAAAGTTCATCTGACATTTTTCAATAAATTCAATAGCTCCGGAGATATTTACAACAGAATTATCAAGTTACTTTCATCAAAACCCAATTAATTGTTGAAAAATCTCATAAATCATTGGGTTTATGAAAAAATATCATAAGACATTTTTTGTACCTCTCAAAATTCTCTACAAAAATGATCTTTTGATATTTTTCTCCAAACCTCTCCCCTCCAAAGATATCCGCAATCAAATCTGGACTCGACAAATTTTTTCTCAAAATTTCCTCTTCTAAAAAACAGAATTAGCGAAGAGTGGAAACAGCAACTTGGCCTATCGAGGTCTGAGTTCCGAAATTGATTTCGACGTGATACCGAGTCCCGAGAGTCTCTTCACCCTGGAAGAACTAATCGGCGAGGGTACCTACGGTGAAGTGTACGCTGCTCGCGATCAAGCAAAAAATACCCGTGTGGCAATTAAAATTCTCGAGAATATCGCTGACAACATCGAGGAGATCGAGGAGGAGTACCTGATCCTTCGGGATTTGAGCCCCCACCCGAATATCCCCCTCTTCTACGGTTTATTCATGAACAGAGGAAGTGTTGGACAGGATGAGGATCAACTGTGGTTCGCTATGGAGGTAAATTCCACCCCCAGAAAATAGTGGAATAGAATAATTTGCCAACAAATCTCTACAGATGAGTGAAAAAGTTACGTAAATATATCACAAAATTCAATCCTATTTTTAGCTCTGCACAGGCGGTGCTGTTACGGATTTGGTCCAAGGGCTGAAGAAGCGAGGAAGCCGTTTGACTGATAATCAAATAGCTTACATAATCCGAGAAACCGTCGAGGCGCTCGTCTATTTGCACACCAATCACTGCATGCACAGGGACGTTAAAGGACACAATATTCTCCTCACTGAGGAGGCCAATATTAAATTGGTGGATTTTGGCGTTTCGTCGCACATGGCTATGACACTTGCTCGAAAAAATACGTCTGTGGGAACTCCCTATTGGATGGCACCAGAGGTCAATCCCATGTTATTATTCTCACTCGAAGGATATTTTCCAATGTTAAAAAACAATTGAAATTTCGGGGAGTTGTAATTTTTGGCGCAGTGCGATTAAATCAGATTTTAGGGGCAATTATATTAAATTTCATTGATATTTCCATAAAATTTAGAATTTTCAGTGACGAATTGCCTTGAAATTTCAGTGGAACTAAAATATGATGAAAATTTTCAAGAATAATATTGGAAAAAATTGGCATTTCAATTTCATTAATTGACTTGACTTCATTCTTTTCATTGACTGACTTGAATTCCCCCCCAAAAAAAAACATATTAAAAATACTTGAATACCTAAAGGCAGTCTCTACCACGAAATTGATTTTCTCCTAATTAAATTTCTTACAAAATGTCATTCTAGTTGACGAGGTCTGGCCAAGGCCGTTGAATAACATGAGTAGACTTGAATCAATACTGATTATCAATTGTCGAATATGAGCGTAAACAAGAAAACTTGACTTCCGCAAAGAAATTAATTTAAAAAAAAGCAAAACACAATTCTAAAAAATTTTTTAAACGTCTTTCACGCAGGGAATATTCCCCCGGCCCTCAAAACCTCTCAATGAAGCTCCTTAATCACTAATTAATTAGCGTAATATGAACGTAAACATTAATTGAATGAATAAATCGAAGAAAACTTGACTTCCGCAAAGAAATTAATTTTTTTTTAAGTAGAAAAAAATTCTAAAATTTTTTTAAAATGTCTTTCACGCAGGGAACGTTCCCCCCGGCCCTCAAAACCTCTGAATGAAGCCATAAACATTAATTAATTCCCGAATGATTAGGTAATAGCATGTGAACAACAACTGGACTCCTCCTACGACTGTCGCTGTGACGTGTGGTCAGTGGGAATAACAACAATTGAATTAGCCGAGGGTGATCCACCCCTTGCCGAGCTCCACCCGATGCGTGCACTATTTCAAATACCCCGAAATCCACCCCCTAAACTCAAAAATCCCGAGCTCCATCTACCAGAAATGTCGGACTTCATTGGCGAGTGCCTCGTCAAAGATCTTGAGCATCGACCCTTTGCGAGTGAGCTTCAAGAGCATCCACTCCTGAAGTCTGTTGATTGTTTTCACGAGCAAGTGAGGGATGAACTACAAAGGGAAATTCAGAGGCAGAGGAACGAGGGTAGGGTGCACAGACAACCGGAAATAACAACCAAGCATGGAAAATTGAAGTGCGATAGGAAGATTGCGGCCAAGAAAATTTATTTCGATGACCTTGCTGCACTTGATGCCCTATCTGAGGACAGTATTGTTGAACAGCTGGAGCACAGATACTCGGAGGGACAAATATATACGTATATAGGTGAATTTTCGGTATTCATTGATGTTTTTTCGGTAATTCTATTGGATTTCTATTGAATTTTTATTATGCTGAGAAGAAAAAATTTGCTCGGCCGAAAAACTATAATAATTGATGGAGTAGAACAGTTACTTAAGAGAAATTGAACAACTTGGTAACAGGAAATTTAATTAATGTCTTTTTAAAAAAATTGAATTTTCGTCATGATAATCAGAATTATCCCTTAAAAAAATCGATCTGTTGGCCGGAAAAAATATAATGTCAGAAAAAATACACTGATGAACACTTTTATCATGAAAACTACTATCTTGATCTGTCCAGGAGACATTCTGGTGGCAGTTAACCCCTTCACCAATCTGGGCCTCTACACCGGAATTGAACAGCGCCGATACAAAGGTCAAGCACGATCAGACAATCCACCCCACATATTCGCAGTGGCTGACGCTGCATATCAAGCACTACTCCATCAACGTCAGAACCAAGCCATCATCATAAGTGGTGAATCTGGTGCTGGTAAAACTGAGAGTGCAAATTTATTACTTAAACAATTGGTTTACTTGAGCAAAGCACCAAACAGAAATCTTGAGGAGCAGATACTGCAGATTAATCCTATAATGGAGGCATTTGGCAATGCCACAACTGGTATCAATGCCAACTCATCGAGATTTGGAAAGTACTTGGATTTAACCATGACCAGGGGTGGTAAAGTCACTGGGGCTAGAATTGCTGTTTATCTTTTGGAGCAGTCGAGGGTTGTTGCACAAGCGGCGTAAGCGTTTTTTTTTACAAGTCAATGAAGTTCCCATGTTCATGAATAATTTAATGAAAATTTACTGAAATTTTAAAATTTATGAAATTCGGAATTCGTGACCTTAATTTAAGACAACACCTGAATTTAAGCCACGGCTAGAATTTGAGCTGTGAACTGAATTTAAGCCGTTATGGCTTGAATAGTTATGAATTAAATTTAGCTCCTGTCCGGAATTTAAATGGCCGGGACCTGAATTTAAAATGGAACCTAAATTTAAGCCACGGCTTGAATTTAAATGACAATGGGAATTTAAGTCATGACTTAAATTTAAGACGACACCTGAATTCAGCTCGCCGGGACCTGAATTTAATATGAAACCTAAATTTATGCTACGACTCAAACTTCAATTGCAACCTGAATTTAAGCCAGGACTTAAATTCAGGTTCCGACCTTATTTTCATTCATAACTTCCTTCTCTCTCCGGCCTGAATTTAAGTCATGGCATAAACCTGAGCGGGAAGTGACCGGAATTTAAGCCATGACCTAAATCTAACCCACAACTGAAATTAAATGGTAATAAATTACCACTGTTTCATTGAAACTTGCAGAGGCGAGCGAAATTTCCACATATTCTATTACATGTACGACGGTCTGGAGGCGGACAACCGTTTGGAAGAGTTCCACCTGGACTATTTACTCCGTAATAATCACAGATATTTAACCGATAACAGCTGTGCGAGCAAAGCTCACATCGATAAATTCTACGAAATAAAGAATGGCTTCAAAGTACTGGGATTTCGGGATGCCGAGGTGGACACTGTCTACGCGGTTCTAGCGGCTATTTTACATCTCGGGGATATTGAGTTTGAAGAAGCTGCTGGGGAAGATAACACGGATAATAAGAGTGTTGTCGTGAATAAGGATCCATTGAATCGAGGCGAGTTTATCTCAATTTACTTTTTATGGGATTTATCACTCGTTAAATATTAGATGTAAATTTTATTTTCGTCTGAGGAAATTTTTAAAAACCTCCAAAACTATCAGATTTATTCAGAAATAGCCAAAACCTTTTTTATAGAGAATTCCATAAACTAGAAAAAGTATCTCTGATCTTTTTGGAAATATCTAATAGTTTTAAAAAATTTTGGACTTTTAGTCACTGAAATTATGTAATTTATTGTGAAATTTCAGTCTCTCATCTTCTGGGAATTGAGAGAACAGATTTATTGGAAGCATTGACATCAAATTCAGTAGTAACGAGAGGTGAAACAATTACACGTAATAACACAGTGGAAGAGTCATGTGCAGCGCGTGATGCAATGGCAAAAGGATTGTACGGTCGTTTGTTCGATTGGATGGTCAATCAGATAAATTGCCTGCTGAGTTTTAATAGATCACCGAAATACGAGCCACTGGCCATCGGTCTTCTGGATATATTTGGTTTTGAAAATTTTCCGAGAAATTCTTTTGAACAATTGTGCATAAATATCGCCAATGAGCAGATACAGTATTACTTCAATCAGCATATATTCACGTGGGAGCAGCAGGAGTACATGGCAGAGGGAATACCCGTTGATCTCGTTGAATTCTCGGATAATAGACCTGTACTGGATATGTTACTCAGCAAACCAATGGGCTTGTTAGCGCTATTGGATGAGGAGAGCCGATTTCCGAGGGCTAATGATCGATCATTAATTGGTACTGTCAATTGAAGCTCATTAATCGTCTATTATTAGGGGAGAATGAATGAAATATCAATAACCGTTTGATGTTCAAATCTGAATTTAAGTCGCGACTTAAATTCAAGTCCAGATGGAAATTTAGGTTGCGATTTAATTTAGTTGTCGAGGCCTGAATTTAAGTCGCGCGTTGAATAAAAAGCAACACCTGAATTTAAGCCCCGAATTAAATGTAAGGTACGGCCTGAATTTTAACCGCAATTTAAATGTCCGGCGAGACCTGAATTTAAGCCACAATTAAAAACTTGATTTTAAGTCGTTACCTTAATTTAAATTGTGGCTTAAATTCAGGTCACGGCCTAAAATTAGATCTACCTCAACAATTCCAAAAATTATGCATCAAAATAATTCATTCCCGTTAATTAGTACTTCCAAAATTACAGAAAAATTCCACAGCAACATAAAATCGAAATTTTACGTTCGCCCCAAGTCGGATGCCGCCTGTTTTGCAATCCATCACTTTGCTGGTCGTGTTGTGTACCAGGCAGACGGTTTTCTGGAGAAAAATCGCAACTTTTTACCCCCCGAAGTGATTCAACTAGTCCGACAATCGCAATCTGATATGGTTAGATTTTTATTCCAATGCCCAATCACCAAGACCGGTAATTTGTATTCAGCGCTACGTGATACGGGTTCACGTAATTCAACGCATTCCAATCATGATACAAAGGCACGTACTTGGCTTTTTCAAAGTCAAAACACTGTAATTCGTCTCGGCGAACACAAAGCGATTAATAACCGATAAATTTCAAATGCGACGGTTCTTTTTTTCAATAGGAGAAATATTCGAGCCGAGGATTGGCGTCACAGTCGAGGGCCCAACAGACTGTCGCGACTTATTTCAGGTACTCGCTGATGGATCTACTACAGAAGATGGTCACGGGTTGCCCTCAGTTCGTCAGGTGCATCAAACCAAATGAAACAACGAGTCCTAGGTATTTCGATAAGGAGAAGGTTGTTAAGCAGTTGAGGTACACTGGAGTCCTGGAGACTATTAGGATCAGGCAGAATGGTTTCTCACATCGGATTCCCTTCAATGACTTTTTGAAGAGGTTCACTATTTTTTTTTTAATGACTTGAGAGACAGTTGGGTTGAAACGGATGACTACTTGAAAGAATAATTATAAACGAATGATTTTACCAGCTTGAGTCAGAAATAAATATAGCTGTGAATTTTATAAAGTTTGGGCGCGACTTAAATTTAGGATGTGACACAAAATTTAGATCGGAAGTCAATTCAACGAGAAATCAACGATTGTTGGAGGTCCAGACCTAAATTTAAGCACTGGCCTAAATTCAGGTCTTGGCTTAAATTCAGGTCGCCACTCCAATTTTCAACGCAACAGTCTTTCATCTTATCTCTAGCCAATTAAATTCGCCAGAAAAATAATTCTAACCTACTCCTCCCCTCGATAACTCTATTTAATCCTCAACCCCTTTCAGATACTGTTTCCTAGCCTTCGGCTACGACGAGAAAGTGGTAGCCAACAGTGACAACTGTCGTCTCCTCCTGATCCGCCTGAAAATGGACGGTTGGGCCCTCGGAAAGACCAAAGTCTTTCTGAAATACTATCACGTAGAGTTCCTCTCAAAAATGTACGAAGAGCAAATAAGAAAAATTGTCATGGTTCAGGCCTCGGTGAGGCGTTGGTTGGCAAAAATATATTACAAAAAACAGAAGTGGCAGTTGGCTTGCTCGGTGGTAACCCTCCAACGGCATATTCGCGGCTGGCTGTCGAGGAAGAGGATTAATCCTAAAGTATTGCATCGAAGCCTGTCGACGCTACCGTCTCCCTTGGAAGACATCCAAGGTCTCCAAACCCCTTTTCCTCTCTACTCTCCTCTCCTCTCACAATTTATCACTCTCATTATTTCATTACAGCGGAAGAAAAGCTGAACGAAATTCTCCGTAGCAGAAAAATGTCCCAGGATGCTCTAGCTGACCAAATAGCAAAACTCTCGGCGAGTGTCGATAAAGGCGATATCAATGAGGATGACGCAGCTGTAATCATCCAAAGCTGTGAGTGCTCATTTCAGAATTATGAAGCGTTAAAAATACGATTCATGATTGCTAAGCAAACAAATCGGTGCGATTCAATCCCCTCAGTCTTCCGTGGCTACACCATCAGAAAGCGTTTCGGCTACCAATTGGAGGAACGCTTCAAGGAAATCCTGAATAAATACAATTGCAAACAGGAGGCACGAGAGGCGCTGATTCGAGAGGGAGTGAGGAATGAGGACGCAATATTTATCGTCCACAGATGGTACAAGAGGGAGGTCCGAGTGAAAAAACCGAGTAATGAACCCCACCCGAAGCTTCGACAGGCCGATCTCATTCAATTTTCACAAGATGTGAGAAGCTATCTCAGTAGCCAATTTGAGTAATTAATTCGAGCATTAGTTTTTCATGGATACAGCTCATTTGAAGAGAGATAGTGAAATGTTCGTGATAACCTTTTTTATGGAGGAGCCCTAGTGGAAAATCCTAAAATTATAGCGTTACATACCTGACCAGTGTCTGATCAAGACCTGACTAAAAATTTCCACTCGGGTATGATTCAATTTGAGAATGAAATTCGTAAGTGTCCTGGTAGCTCAAATGGTAAGAGCACGCGACGCGACATTGGACGGTCCCGTGTTCGATTCCCGGCTACGAAGTTACTAATTTTATCTCACAAAATTAAAATTTAATTAATGCCTAATGAAGGTAGGTGGCGAAACCCTAGTGGAAAATTCAAAAATTATAGCGTTATATACCTGATCAGTGTCTGATCAAGACCTGACTAAAAATTTCCACTCGGGTATGATTCAATTTGAGAATGAAATTCGTAAATGTCCTGGTAGCTCAAATGGTAAGAGCACGCGACGCGACATTGGACGGTCCCGTGTTCGATTCCCGGCTACGAAGTTACTAATTTTATCTCACAAAATTATAATTTAATTAATGCCTAATGAAGGCAGGTGGCGAAACCCTAGTGGAAAATTCAAAAATTATAGCGTTATATACCTGACCAGTGTCTGATCAAGACCTGACTAAAAATTTCCACTCGGGTATGATTCAATTTGAGAATGAAATTCGTAAGTGTCCTGGTAGCTCAAATGGTAAGAGCACGCGACGCGACATTGGACGGTCCCGTGTTCGATTCCCGGCTAGGAAGTTACTAATTTTATCTCACAAAATTAAAATTTAATTAATGCCTAATGAAGGCAGGCGGCAAAACCCTAGTGGAAAATCCAAAAATTATAGCGTTATATACCTGATCAGTGTCTGATCAAGACCTGACTAAAAATTTCCACTCGGGAGTTTAACTCCTACAAAAAAGGTGTCAATGGTAATTCCGCTATCTCCTTTCGATTAAAAGATACTCATCGCAAACTGAATGAGTAATCAAATTGATGTCTTCAATTACGACATCATCACTCAATTACAGTGATAAGGGTTGATTTGATTCGTTCAAGGTACACATGAAAAATCAGGAGGTACACAAATATCTCAGGAGGAATAAGCCGGGTATCAGATTGAACGAGATTGATGCACCCCCCGAGGATTACCAACGACCCGAGGGATTCAAAATGGTTCAGGCTGTCATGAATTATCGAAGTGGCAATCAAATGGAGGTTGATGAGACGGTGAAGTATTACAGAGACTTAAAGGAAGAAATGAGTAGGTAAATATTTCCATCAACCACAGCCTCCCCTTCCTATCGCCAATCACCGAGTTATCCCTTTGTGCGACATTTTAATGCATTAATTCATTCCAACATTTGACATTCTCATCGTAAGTGGTTCGGAATTCGAAGAAGACGAAGTTGGCTGGGACTTGCCGCTGATACAGCTGGAAAATGACCTTCATCCGTCAACGAGGTTTATCAATTTATTCTGAAATTGATTGCACTGAGAGGAAAAACTAGAAATTTTAACCTTTCGATGACGAAAGTAACTAAAAACTTATACAATTTAATTTTAAATTCAGTCTAATGTAATCGTGGAATTTGGCAATGAATGAACTTGAAATTTCAGTGGAACTATAACACGATAAAAATTTTAAAGAAATGTACCAGAAATTTTACAAGTGCATTTTTTTCTCTCAGTGATTTTTAATGTCATTTAGATGTTCAGTTGGACTGAATTTTTTGGGTTATTTTTAGTCGCAACGATCAGGGCCATGTTCTAGAGGTGAGCTCAGAGAGGCAGGACAGGCTCATTGCCCAAGGCGACTACGTTTTAGCACCGGAACATCAACTATCCGATATTTGGCACAAAGCCTTGAGACAGCCAGACTCAAAACCCGGAAGAGAACAATCGGAAAAGGCACGAAGGTATGATCAAAGCGACACTTTTCACGCAATTTAGGTGGATAATCGTTGCGTTGAGGTTCTCCCTGACTTTTGTGAATTTAAACTCCTTCAATTACTATTTCAGTTTAATAATAGATCAACTTTCTGGTCCCATTAGTGATTGAACGAGTAATCAAAACTGATGTCATCATCATTCCTCGATAATGAGATGATAAAAAATCAATTTCACTTCGTTATTGACTTGAAAAGTGATGAGAATAAAATTATTTCCCGCTGACTATTGATATGCTGATAAAATATGATTAATGAAATTCCATTCTCGTGACAGAAATTTGAATGAATCGGCAAAAAAGTCAACGTACATTCATGAACTATCTATTCGATGAATAGTAAATGAAGAAAAAAAGAAGACAAGTTAAAAATACGAAGATGTATAACGTCTAATGTTTTTTTCTTTATTGCAGAGGAATCATGGCGAACTTTCAGGTAAAAAAACGATCAACATCTCTTAGAATGAAAATTAAATTGAGTAAAAAAATGATGAAATGCCAATTTTGTTTTTTTGAAAAATTGTTTCAGTACAACGATTAATGGAGTGTTCCCCCCTGGCATGCAGAACATCCAAGAGTATCGATCAAACCCCCATGACTCTCCGTATTTCCACTCTACAGTTGATGTACGGATCCCACCAGAGCCTGGAAACATCAGTCTAACTAACAAGAATTTAATCAAAACTAGTCTGAGCATGTATACACTTTTATTTAGTTTCGTAATAGTTAATAGTGTTACTAAAGACACGATTCTCATTGTTTCAACACCATCTATGTATGTCTTTGAAAAAAAAAAACATTAAAAAGGAAGTTTATTTGAAACAGCAAAAAAAAAGTCGAGCGAGATTGTTGCATTCCTCTGAGTTGTCTCGAATAGTTCGAGTCACTCGTTTAATTCTTGTTCAATGTATGTGGTTTGGGGGGAAAAAATTGCATGCAATTTCGGTTGAATGCTTCAAGCGGTTCTTTCGATAATGTGGATACCGCTGTCTGTGTGCACGGGGGAGGAGAGCTCTCCAACTTTGAGAGCAAATGCCGCTTGCTCAAAGGGTTTTTGCATAGCACCTCTGCCAAATGGCCCAAGATCACCTCCACGTTTTGCGGAACTGCAGTCGCTGTATTTTGATGCTATTTCGGTGAATGTTGTTTTTCCAGATGTTATTTGTTCACGGTATGCTGGAAGATCAATAGATTTTTTTGGTTTAATACCAGATGTTGGGGGAAAGTGAACAAGATTTGATGAAGTTCAATTCTAGTTCAGAAGCTGTTTTAGCTCATGGGGAGTTGGAAGTGTGACTTGTTTAAGTTGAGGCTCAACGTCCGATGATTTGCTGTGGTCTGTTGATGTTTGTTGGAGATGGAAAGGGGTTCACTAGGTTTTTGTCGTTTTATTGCTGTCGAGTCAATATCAGTCAGATATCAGTGTAGCTTGATGCTATTTCGGTGAATGTCGTTTTGCCAGATGTTATTCGTCCACGATATGCCGGAAGATCAATAGATTTTTTTCGTTTTAATCCAGGAAATTGGGGGGAAAGGGAAGTATTGCTGAAGTCGAGGCAGGAAGGTCCAGGAAACTCTCAAACATCGAATTGGCCAATTTAATTGGGTGGAAAAATTTGGAAAAGCTGATGGGAAGTTGAGGATGTGATTTTTGTTTAAGTTGAGGCTCAATGCTCGATTTGTCGGTGGCTGTCGCCGCTTATTGGAGATGGAAAGTGGTTCACTAGGTTTATATTATTTTATTCAACAATCGATTTGTTGTCGTCTGTTGCCGTTTACGCTTGTCTGTTGTCACTAGGTTTTTTACTGTTTTATTACTGTCGGGAGAGTCAATGATTGCAAGTGTTGGTACGGGGATTAGTCATTTATGATAATGATGAAGTGATCAGATAATTGTTGATAGTTACGATCTCAAAATTTTCGAAAGAACTTTTTTTGCAGCCCTTACTCTCCCCCAAAAAAAAGCCTCTGTAAAAATTTCTATCGTATACTCCGTGATATTTCCCCACAAACTCAAAGTATAATTGACTTGTCCTGTTTTACCCCTTGTGAATTTTTAAACCTCATCCCTTCAAAGACATTTCCAAGATAATGAAATCCAAAATTCATTCTAGAGCAATATCTCGTGTTGACAACTGCATGATTGTTTGACCCCACAAGACCTTTGAATAAACGACCTCCAACTCACATTTGATAAGATCAAGGGCCTCTTCCTTCGATCTCGTGATGTTCTGTTCCCTCCAGGAGGAGGGACGTCTCGATCCAGCATGTTTAACTAGAATATGAGAACACTGAACCTCCTCAGGCCCATCACCATTGTCGCACGGCTGTGCTGGCTTGCTGGGTACGTCCCACTGACTCTCCTTGGTATAAATATTCAAATAATAGTGTTGCCCTATAAAATTGTATGAATGAAACATCGATAACTCCACCCCTGCGAATCGCCCTGAGCTCTCACTTCCAATAATCAATTAATTCCACAAAATGCGGAGGAAAATGTATTTTGACAATTGTATACCTGTGGACCTGCTGAGCCGTTTCTCCCAACCCTTGGGCAATTCCTCATTAGCCATAATGCTGCCAAATAGCCCCCAAGAATGACCTTCCTACTCCGACCAACGAATTTATTTATTCAGACGAAGCTAAAGATTTCAATTGCCATGTAACAACACAATTTTCCGATATTTGTCACTCCTGCTATTTCCACACTACGGAAGAGCTGTGCCGCTGTGCGCACCTCAGCACGCGCACCAAAGCACTCAAAAAAAAAATCAGCTCCACTATCGGAAACGCAATATTTGAATGAATGACTGGACGTCAAAGAATTATTCTTCGAGTTTGATTTTCCCAATTTGTTATTTCCCTGCGACGAGAATAAATGGAGAAATAAATTGTGAGAGGAGAGGAATGGAGGGTTGCGAATCGATTGTCGGCATGGAGAGACTGACGCTCACTTCAGACAGTAGGAGACGAGTTTTCGTGATTATCTGAACATCGACGGTTAGATAATTCCGAAAAAATCGAGAAATTTAAAGGATTTATCTAGAAATTTTTGCCCCTCATAACGAAAAACTGCTTCAGAATTTTTGCCAGACGGATATTTTCCTGAGGAAATTCATTAATTAGCCTACTACCGAGTTTTCATAATTATTATCTCAACTTTGACGGTTAGATAATCCGGAAAAAACGAGGAAGCCGTAGGAATTATCTGTACCTCATGATAAAGACCATATTTTTGAATTTTTCTCCAACGGTTTTGAAGAGAAGATTCATTCGCTCGCTTGCTTTATGTTCCTACCAAATTATTGTTGATAGAATAGAATGGATTAATAAATGAGTTTCAATCACTCACCGGCGTTGGATGAAAACAACAGCTTTCGTTTTCACCTCTCGAACTGCCGCCAATTGTTGTCAACGAGTTTTTATCCTCTTGAATGCACTTACACTCACAAAAAATGAATTTTACGACTCTAAATTGACTAGAAAAAATGGAAAAAATACTTTTTTTTTTCAAAGAATTGAACACTTTAATGAAGCTGAAACTATCAGAATATTCGTCAGCGGAAAATTCAATTTACGCGATATTCAAGTGTAGGAGAGTCAAATAATCATATATACAAATGTTTTTCAAGTGCCAATGAGTTTGTATATTACTTAAAAACATTTGTACACTCCTATATTCGTCTATGACACATCTTATGCTGTCGAATCTTTCGCTAGTTCAGCTTCATAACACTTTATAAAAAAACTGGACACGATGCATATCAAAGAGGCACAAATTTCAACACTACATTTTAAAAAACAACAAATAAACACACTTCACAAAATATTCACTGACTCGATGAGAATCCCTCTCACATTATAAAATCACTGCACAACTCCCCAACTGAGTCCTTCGTTCTAATTTCCTCAAAAAAAAATTACAATGAGTCTGATTTCAACCCTTTGTTCTCCTTTCAATAACTATCCTCTATATTTTTAGTGCTTTAGACCCTTTATCGCGATGAAAAAATCAGAATTAGGCCGATGTAACTCGCCAATTCCACAGAAATATCGACAACATTTCGCGGAATCACCTCACGATGTTTCAATCGTGCTCTTTGTTCTAATTTCCTCAAGAAAAAAATTACAATGCGTCTGATTTCAACCCCTTGTTCTCATTTTAATAACTATGCTCTATATTTTTAGTGCTTTAGACCCTTTATCGCAATGAAAAAATCAGAATTAGGCCGATGTAACTCGCCAATTCCACGGAAATATCGACAACATTTCGCGGAAGCACCTCACGATGTTTCAACCGTGTTCTTTGTTCTATTTTCCACAAGAAAAAAATTCTTCCACTCGAAGAAATGCTATCAGCCGGTATTTTTGACCCTTCGAGTCCATTATCGCAATTAAAAAATCGTAATGAGTTAAATGTAGCTCACCAACTGCATAAAAATGGTCCTCACATCTCGAAATCCCGACTGAGCCCTTTGTTCTCAGTTCAATGTCACGTGACTGGTTGTTGACACTCAGCCGCCGTCCTCCAATGTTTTGACTCCGTCAGGCCTTCTATCACAATGAAAAACTCAAAAATAGTCCACTGAAGCTGACGAACTCACCGAAAATCCCCCCAGCACTCCCCAAAATCACTCCCAATGTTTCGATCAAGTCTTTTGTTTCAATTTTCGCAAAAAAAATTATTTTCCGTCCCAACAAAGGACGCCGAACAGTATTTTCACTCCCTCGAGCCCCTTCTCAATCAACAAAACAATCACAATTAGTCCAATGCACCTCTTGAACTCAAAAATCTCCTTCAAGCCACGAATTTTCCGGTCCAAGCGAGTCCTTTGTTCCATTCCAAACGCAAACTGTTGCCAGACAAAGGAAAGCCACCGGCCGGCGGCCTTGACCATCCAAATGCATTTTCTCGCCTCCGAAATCACTTGTTTTCGACCGATTAAGTCCGCGATGCCTCCACCGAGTCCTCCAGTCTGTTCTCAGAGACGTTAGAACTCGCCGCCGGTCTCGCTCGTCCACCGGATCGACGATTCTCACTCATTTTCATGTTTTTTATCCGCAGCAACACACCGCGTCGAGGCACCGCATCGAGACACTGGCGAGAATTCAAGATGGCGCAGGCTTGGGGGAGCCGCGCATGCGCACGAGAGAAGTGACTCGTGCCTGCGCAGTGGCACAACTGTTCTGCTCTCTAGTTCGTTCGCTGCTATCACAAGTGCTATTATCTGATTTGCACCAGTTGCTGAATTACTTGTGCATGAAAGTGCAGGCGGAAACGCTGCACACCTGATTAGATGTTCGATATTTCGATAAGAGATGGATAAACGGATTTTTTGATCCGCCTGGGGAGCTGAAGGTAGGACTCTTGTTTACGTTGGGGCTCAATGCTCGATTTGTTGTTGTCTGTTGACATTTGTTGGTGGTGGGAAGTCATTCATGAGATTTTTGTTTTTTTTATTATTTCATTACTGTTGAGGTGGTCAATGATTGCATGTGGTGGCATGAGAATTAGTCATCTGTGATGATGATGGTGAGGTGGTGATGACAATTGGTCGAGTGTTATCTGTTGGGGTTAAGTGTGAGGATCAGATCATGTTGATAGTTGTGATCTCAGAATTTTTGAAAGCACCTTTTTTGTAGGTCTTACTCTCCTCTGTAAAAAACGTCTGTAAAAATTTCTAAAGTATAATCCGCGCTATTTCCCACGAACTCGGAGGGGAATTGACTTGTCCTGGTTACCCCTTGCGAATTTTTAAACCTCATCCCTTCGAAGACATTCGCAAGATAATGAACTCCAAAATTCATTCTGGAGGAATATCTCGCGTTGACAACTGAGTGATCCTTTGACCCCACAAGACCTTTGAATAAACGACCTCCAACTCGCATTTTGTAAGATCAAGGGCCTCTTCCTTCGATCTCGTGATGTTCGGTTCCCTCCAGGGGGAGGGACGTCTCGATCCAGCATGTTTAACTAGAATATGAGAACACTGAACCTCCTCAGGCCCATCACCATTGTCGCACGGCTGTGCTGGCTTGCTGGGTACGTCCCACTGACTCTCCTTGGTATAAATATTCAAACAATAGTGTTGCCCTAAAAAATTGTATGAATGAAACATCGGTAACTCCACCCCTGCGAATCGCCCTGAGCTCTCACTTCCAATACTCAATTAATCCCACAAAACGCGGAGGAAAATGTATTTTGACAATTGTATACCTGTGGACCTGCTGAGCCGTTTCTCCCAACCCTTGGGCAGTTCCTCATTAGCCATAATGCTGCCAAAAAGCCCCAAGAATGCCCTTCCTATTCCGCCCAGCGAATTCATTTATTCAGAGAAAGCAAACGATTTCAATTGCCATGTAATAACGAATTCACCAAGTTTTTCTATTGAATTTCTTCAGACGTAGAATTTCCCGAAATTCTCGTTAAAATTCAGTAATTATGACTGTAGCAGAGATGTCAGACAAATAATGAATGTTTTTTTGGGCTCAAATGAAAGAGCGGGTCGAGAAATGGCGTGCTAGGGCCTCTAAAGATGGTCTTGAGCCAGGGGAGACTCCTCCACCCCAATGTTCTATAGACACTCCTAGACCCCATTGCCCTACTAGACAATGTTGTCACAACTCTGCTTTTCAATTGAAAACAGACATCATCTTTAGAGAGATTTGTCATCTTTAAAGACTTCTGCACGCCGTTTCTCGACCCGCTCTTTCATTTGAGCCAAAAAACATTCATATCTTGTCTGACAGCTCTGCTACAAACTCTGGTAATCAACTCTGGTTTTCAGTTGAAATTGGAATTGTTAATTTGCACAATAATAGGAGTGCATTGACGATTTTTTCTTAACTCGCAAAAATCTTCAAACAATTTGCTACTGATTGGTGATAACATTTTTTGGAAATAATGAAATAGGGGGGATAACGCCTTTTTTTTCAGGGGTGATTTTTCAAAAATTTATTTAAAAAAAAAGTACTAACTAGCAGATGTTTTTTATTAGCTCGCAATTATCTTCAAAACTACTTCAATGAGGAAAAAAATAAAAATTTGGAATATCTATACATGGGGGGCTAATTGATCGGATCTGAGTATCACGGACTTGGCACCAACCCCAGGAATGATCTCCCCCTCCAAACACGGAATTTACCCGTTGCAATTCCCTATTGTCTGTTGTAGAACAGAAATGAATCGCCTGACAGCCATTCCCTAGAGCCAATTCTCCTTACTAAACCCAACCGCAGACCTATTTCCACCGACCTAATGTTGGACAAACCGATGAAGATGAGTGGAATCATCCCCGAGATGGAGCAGATAATAAGCCAACTCGAGCGTGGCACAGTGGTCACCAAGTTCTTCCAGCGAAAGAAGCCCGAGAAGAAGACGCTCATGATCCGGCGTGAGACGCGGCAGGTGGTGTGGGCGAAGAGTCCGACCTACCGGCCCTTCGACGGTTCCATCGAGATCCGCGAGATCAAGGAGATCGTGGTGGGGAAGAGCTCGAAAGAATTCGAGAAGTGGCCGGAGGACTCGAAGAAGATCGAGAACCTGCGGTGCTTCGTCATCTACTACGGCTCTGAATTCCGCCTGAAAACCCTGTCGGCCTCGGCCTTCAGTGAGAAAGAGTGCGAGCTCTGGGTGAAGGGCCTCCGCTACCTGGTGAAGGACACGATAAACGCGCCGTACCCGCTGCAGGTGGAGCGCTGGCTGCGCAAGGAGTTCTACTTCATGGAGAACAGCCGAGAGATGGTGTCCCTCAAGGACATAAAGAGCTTCATGCCCCGAGCCTCCTGCAAGATCTCCACGAACAAGCTTCGTGAAATTTTCCAGCAAGTGGACACTCGCGATCGAACAGAGCTGGGCTTCGACGACTTCGTCACCCTGTACCACAAGCTGATGATCGACCTGAACACCTTCGCCGACTGGGACCTGCTGCGCCTGAAATACTCGAAAACGGGGAAGACGGTGACCCTCTCGGAGTTCCAGAGCTTCCTGACGAACGAGCAAGCCGACCCGCTGGGCTCGAGCCCCTCGCAGGTCTCGAAATTCATGAGGGATTACCTCCAGGACCCCCAGAGGGACGTGCAGGACCCCTACTTCACCTGCCACGAGTTCATAGACTTCCTGTACTCGAAGCAAAACGACATCTGGAACGACAAGTACAACAGACCGACCCAGGACATGAGACGCCCCCTGTCCCACTACTGGATAGCCTCCTCCCACAACACCTACCTCATGGGGGACCAGATCAGCAGCGAGAGCAGCTGTCAGGCCTACGTGAGAGCCCTGAGGGCGGGCTGCCGCTGCATCGAGCTCGACTGCTGGGACGGCCCCGACGGAATGCCCTTCATCTTCCACGGTCACACCTTAACGACGAAAATCAAATTCTTCGACGTCATCAAGACCATCAAAGAGCACGCTTTCGCCACCTCGGAGTACCCTGTCATAATATCAATTGAGGACAACTGCACGCTTCCCCAGCAGAGGAAAATGGCTGCTACGATGCAAGAGGTCTTCGGTGAGAGTCTGCTAACCCAGCCCATCGACAAAAACGAGAGCTCGCTGCCTTCGCCGTTCGCCCTCCGTGGGAAAATCATACTGAAGCACAAGAAACTCCCCGAGGGGGTCGACGAGTCCACCTTCATAGCGAGGAATAACGAGCACCTTCCCCACGAGATGGACCTCAGGAACACTGTGAAGAACGGCATTCTCTACCTGGAGGACATAGCGGAGAGGGAGTGGTACCCCCACTTCTTCATCCTGACGAAGCAGCACCTTTACTACACAGACACCTTCTCCCAGAGTCAGGAAGTCGAGGACGTCGAGGAGGACGACAACGACGCCGAGGAGCGAGAGGCCGAAGTGGCTCAGTCCTCGTCCTTCAACCTATCCGACTCCAGGAGCTTCTCCAACATAACGAGAACGAGAAAGCTGAATGGCCACGCAGTGCCCAACGACGAGCTGCATTACGGGGAGAAGTGGTTTCACGGAAAGCTCGCGAGTGGCAGGGGCGAGGCCGAGGAGCTCCTGCGGAGGTACTCCCACCTGGGGGACGGAACGTTTCTCGTGAGGCAGTGTGTGACCTTCGTGGGGGACTACTGCCTCTCCTTCTGGCGGAAGGGCAAGGTCAACCACTGCAGGATCAAGCTGAAGCAGAGCATGGGGCAGACGCAGTACTACCTGATTGACAGCATCTGCTTCGACAGTCTGTACTCGTTGATAACGCACTATCGAAATCATCCGCTGAGGAGTCAGGAGTTCCTGATAACCCTCAGGGAGCCGGTGCCCCAGCCCTGCAAGCACGAGGAGAAGGAGTGGTGGCACAGCCAGTGCACCAGGGGAAGCGCTGAAGATGTCCTCAAGAGGATACCCACCAATGGCGCATTTCTGGTGCGCCCCAGTGAGAAGGAGAATAACAACAGCTACACGACGTATGCGATATCGTTCAGGGCTGAGAACAAGATCAAACACTGCAGGATTAAGTTCGAGGGGCGGCTGTACACTGTGGGGTCCATTCAGTTCGAGAGTCTCGTGGAGCTCGTCAGCTACTACGAGCGTCATCCCCTGTACAAGAAGGTGAGACTCTCCTGTCCCATCAGTCCGGAAATTATGAGCAGTGTGCTGAGCTCTGGGGACTCGGAGGGTTCTCTATCACAAATTCATGATAACGACGTGGACAGCGAGAACGATTACGACATGCCGGGGTACATGGACCCAGCGGCGTTTCTCTCGAAGATAACGGTCAAGGCTATTTACGATTACAAGGCCAGGCGGGAGGACGAGCTGACCCTCGTTAAGCACGCGATTATCACGAATGTTCATCGACAGGATGGCGGCTGGTGGAGGGGGGACTACGGGGGGAAGAAGCAGCACTGGTTCCCGGCGAATTATGTTGAAGAGATCGACTGCATCGAGGGGCTGGAGGGGTCAGAGGGCCAGCATCTGGATCCCACGGAGGCGATGCTGCTGGGGCACCTGCAGAAGGGGGCGCTTGACATCACTGGGGCTGTCGTGGAGATTGCGGTGGCCGACAGGCCGGGGCTGGAGTGGAGCATCAAGATCCAGAACCCCAACATGTGCTCGGTGTTCGAGGCATGCACACTCTCCAAGGACATCGCCCTCGAGTGGGTGGCTGCCATCAAGGAGACTGCACAGCACGCCAACGTCAGGGAGAATCAGAATAAGGAGATTGAGAGGGCATTGAGGATAGCCAAGGAGATGTCGAATCTCATCATCTACTGCAGATCTGTGGCTTTCGATATGGAGAGGATCGCTGCGAAGAACTTTGTGTTCCAGGAGATGAGCAGCTTCCCCGAGACGAAGGCTGAGAAACTCATTTGCCAGCAGGAGCACTCGTTTTTCCTGAAGTATCATCAGGTGCAGTTCAGCAGAGTTTATCCCAAGGGGCAGAGGATTGACTCCTCTAATTATAATCCTGTGGCCTTTTGGAATGCTGGGTGTCAGATGGTGGCGCTGAATTATCAGACTGGGGACAAGGCCATGCAGCTCAATCAGGCCAAGTTCAGGGAGAATGGCAATTGCGGGTATGTGCTGAAGCCGGAGTTCATGATGCAGGAGGGGTATTTTACGTATGATAAGAGGACTCTCAGGGGGGTCGACACTATGAGGTTTCAGCTGAAGATTGTGGGCGCCAGGCATCTGCATAAACAGGGCAGGGGCACTGCCAGCCCTTATGTCGAGGTGGAGATCGTTGGCGCTGAGTATGACAGTGGCAACAAACTTACGACGAAAACTATTTCTGATAATGGGTTCAATCCTATGTGGAATGAAATCTGTGAGTTTGATGTTGTTAATCCGAATTTTGCGCTTCTGAGGTTTCTTGTGCAGGATGAGGATGTCTTTGGGGACTGCAATTTTCTGGGGCAAGCTACCTATCCGGTGAGTTATTTTGTGATTGATAGCACTTTTTATTCGTTGAGTTATTTTTAAGGGGATTTTTTTGGAGTTTAATGGTTTGAAAATTTATTTCAGGTACAATGTCTTCGAACTGGCTACAGAAGTGTACCACTGAAGAATCAGTACAGCGAAGACCTAGAACTAGCCACTCTACTAGTGCACATATCAATTACGAAAATTCCTTCCTCGTCAAAGTGATGAAAATTTGAATTTTTTCAATGAGATTTTGAGTCTTCTTTTAACGGCGAAATTGTATATTACTGGTTTTATATTCATTACTGTTAATAGATTATGCGAGAGTGAAGTTTATTAAAGAAAACATGAGTTTATATTCAGATAATTTGCGTAGTTGTTTATTACCAATGATACAGATTGATTTTGTGGGAATTGTTTTACAGTGGAGGTCTTGATATTTTGTTTTTAGTGTAAAATATACAAAAACTTTAAGCCGTTTTAGCACGAATAGCCGCACGTTTACCAGTTACAGCCTGGAAACCAGATTTAATGCTAGCTACTGAACACCTTGATCCACAAGTTTCACATTGGAGGAAAAACAGCCTAGTATCTTTCTGCAGAATTGTGTCGGGGGATCGACAGGTGTGACACGTTACGTATTCTTTGATGTAACGTCTCAATACATTTTCTATTTGTTTCTGCTGAAATCTTCCTTTGATTATTAATTGGCTGTTACCGTCGACTGAGCCACTTGTACCCAATTCAGCGAGTAGAAAGTCTAGGAGATGTTTTGGTTGTCTGTGGAGAGTCTTGCAGATCTAGTGAAGAGAAACAATATAAATTATTTCAAGTTTCTGAATAAATATTTCAAATTCTGAATTAACATTTCATTTCATTCATTTTTTTTATTTAAAAAGAATTTTTCGTTTTAATAGACTTTAAAATAAAGAAATGATGAAATTTCAATCAAAAATATTTAACACTGCAGGAATTAAAATTCGAGTCATTCAGAATTCAGAAAAATCAAATGATATAAATTCTAGTCTAAAGAGTATATTTCATAAGAAATTTTTTGCTCTCAAACTTTACAAAAAATTCTTATGAAGAAATTTTCGATTTTAAAATGAAATTAATTCTAAACTGAAAAAATCATTTTAAGGTCCAATCATTACTTTAATTATGGAATAATTACCTCCGTAAAGTTGGCAAAAGACGTTTTCTTCGTGCCAATACGCACGACCTGGGGTGGACGCATGACAAACTTCTGCTTCTTACCAGCCACCATGTCAGGATTCTTTTCCCTCATTATGTTAAATACTCTCAAAAGCAGTTCATCGTACGTGTAGTCTCTGTCTGATCCGATCCAGAGGCTAGTATCCTCCACTAGAACCAAACAAATTCGATAATTACTACAAGATTCTTCACTGGGACCTCCTCACCTAGGAACACTGATCTTATCTAAACATTGAGGATCACTACTACTTCATTTCCCACCCCATCCAACTCTTACCGTATTCTGCACTTCGCTCGGGGTTAGTGCAGCATGTTAACAAATAATACGCCACGTAAATAGCCTCAAGGCAAACATACATAATTTAGTGATGAGGGGATGCATACCATTCTCCTTGTCTTCGTTCTCTTTTCTCTCCTTCTCTTCGGCCACGAGCTCGTCCAGATCCTTCTTTTTCTTCTTTTTCTTTTTCGATTTCGAGAAGTCCATGTCGAGGTCCATGTCGTCGACTGTTATCTCTTCTGTTCTTGATTCTGCTACGTCCTAAACAATAATTATGATTTTTTAATCAAGATGTTTACGACGGGGATGCAAAATAATATCTCAAAAAATTTTAAGGGATTCGTTTTTTTTTTAATTATGGAATTCAATGGAAATTCCATAATTCCATTTTTTTAAAACGAATAAATTCAAATAAATTTAATAATGTCTTTAAGATTTTAATAGCGTAATCATCGAGTCTGAAATATCTAAAATAATCATGTGGGAAAATAAAACTTGACTAAAACAATGAATCTCCCTTCGAGTAAGTCCCCTAAAAAATCGTCTCACCTTTTATTATCTCGCAAATAATGATATAATTTTAAAAAATACTAAAACATCTCTAACACTCTAAATGTTCTGCTGAAATCCCAATAAAATTCTACACGATGTCAAGACATTCACTTTGTTTGAAAAACTTCTGAGATTTTATGAAAATTCCATGAAAAATAGACGTTTTATATCTAACATGGGCCTCTATGAACTCAAATAAAACAATTCATTGCTTCGTAAGGGAAAGAATCCCCAAAAGATGGTCTTACCTCCTTCTTGTTATCAGGCAGAGCAGTCTCCAGCTCCTCTAGATTGAAGGCCTTCTTTTTCTTCTTCTTCTTCTTCCCAAAGCTCTCCAAGTCCAGAGGATCGTCGTCCTCGAGCTGGGGCTGCTCCGGCTCCTGGTTCTCCTTGTCTCCAGTCCCCTCAGGGGCCTCATTGCCACTGCCCCCGTCAGTCATCGCAGCGTCCAGATCAAAAGTCTTCTTCTTCTTTTTCTTCTTCTTCAGAGTTGGGTCGAACACCTGAAAGCAATCAATCCACCGACCTCCATCATCCTCCGTACCTCCAGTGGGCATAACCCCCAGACGTGGTAGACATGCTCGTGTTCGTGACAATTGAACTCAACTCCCGTCAACGATCCCATCCCTCCCAAGCACACAACCAACAGTCTGGAGTCAATAGGGCCTCGATACACTTACGTTGTCTTCTTCGGACATCTTGATCTCCAAATGACAATTAAAATTTGGTATTAATTGATATCGTATGCGTCAGGACACTTCACTGAGGGCTCGAGTGCCGCAGGGACGTGGGAAAGCACGATGTGAATTGCATCAGACTTTTAACCTCTTCAGGCGAATCCACACGAAACGACAATTCCGGTTTAGTTGAACATTTCACCTGGGATTTGAATATTTTCAGGTTTTTATTTTCATACTTCATTGCGGAAGAAAATAAATAATGTGTTGATATTAAGTATTATAAATTCATTAATTTGTTATTGTAAATATTAATTAATACTCATTAATATTCAAATTGATTCAAATAAAATTTAGGAAAATTTTAAGATTAGACAAACTTGTTTTTTTAATGAATAAATAATGGAGTTATTTACAAGGCAGTCGATTATTTTCCGTGTGAAGTGGAAAAAATTCTTGATTTTTGCCATTGTAAGAAGTGAAATTTTGACTTTAAAATTTACTCACAATGTTAAATTTTTAACTCAACAAATTTTTCAACATTTATTTTTCTAAAATACAGTTATTAAATTGAGAAAAAAATTGCGAAAAATTATTTGTACTTGTTAATAATCTCTGAATTTTAAAAAATTCATCTACGGGATCATTAGTCCTCTTTTCATGGCGCTCAGGTTGTGGGTTTTGGTGTCGGCGACATCAAAGTCTTCAGTATAACGCGCGAAACATCAGAGAAACAAGCAGGTTATGCTCATGCCCTCACAAAGTTTACATTTTCCACGGATTGAAACAAAAAAAATAGTTTAAGAATTCAAAGAACAGTTTCTGACGATGAAGTGCACGATTCCGGAGATCTCCTGGCACAATCGTGACCCAGTGTTGAGTATCGACATCCAGACTGCTCAGAAGAAGCCCCAGAGCCCAGAGGAGGAGCCCTTCTGGCGTTTGGCGACCGGTGGTGCTGACACCCACGTTCTCATCTGGCACCTGAGGGTGAACGAGCTCGGGGCTGCCTCGGTGTCTTGTGTGACTGATCTCGATCGCCATCAGAAGGCTGTCAACGTCGTCAGGTTCTCACCCTCAGGGGAGGTTTTGGCGACTGGGGACGACGAGTCTGCGATCATTCTGTGGAGGCAGAAGGAGGATTCTGCAACGGTAGCAACTAAAATATTTTTATTTTATTTCATTTCATTATTTTTATTATTTTTTGATTTTATTCTCAGGTTTTAATTTTTGCTCCCACGAAGAGTATATTTCCTGTGCCTCTTTCAATTCTTTAATAGAAAAATAACAATTAATTTTTTGGTAGAATAAAAATAATTTTACAATCTGAGATCTGTTAAGAGATGATTCTCCAATGGATTTCCTAACAAAATTGATTATCGTTTGATGAATTGTCGTTTTACAGTTGCAAAAGAGCTGTAGGAGAATTAAAAACCAAACATTTATAAAATGCAACAATTAATGGATTTAAATTGAATAGTCTGGCTTCCAATTTTAACCAATTTCAACTTCTAAAATTAAGAGATAATTCCCATTCATTTTCAACAGTCTTTTTACTCATTTTCGAGTATGGACATAAAAAAATGCTTCAAGAATTTGAATTTAATAGAATATTCTCTTTCCCCCAAAATTGAACGTTTTAACTGATTTTTCCTCTCAGACCGCGGAGCTTCCTTCTTCAGACGACGGGAATTTCCAGAATAAGGAGCAGTGGGCAGTCTGGAAGGTCCTCAGAGGTCACCTTGAGGACATATACGACATCTCCTGGTCCCCGGACTCGAGTTTCATGGTGTCAGGATCAGTCGACAACAGTGCAATTGTCTGGGACGTGCAGAAGGGCCGGAGCATAAGTATCCTCCAAGATTACAAGGGCTTCGTCCAGGGGGTGTCCTGGGACCCCTTGAATCAGTTCATCAGCACTCTGAGCACCGACAGACACTGCAGACTGATCGACATCAAAGCTATGAAGACCGTCCAGAGGGTCCACAAAGCAGTGATTCCCACCCCTCCTGGGCATCCCCTGGAGGGTCAGACTGTTCGACTCTTCCACGACGACACCTTCAAGTCCTTCTTCAGGAGGCTGACCTTCACCGTCGATGGCTCTCTCATCGTCGCCCCTTCCGGCATCATCGAGCCCCAGGACTCCAGCCAGAGGGCCTCCAACGCCACTGTTGTGTTCTCCAGGCACAGCTTGAAGGAACCCATCCTCATTCTTCCCTCCATGGACGAGAGCACAATCGCTGTCAGGTGCTGTCCAGTTTATTTTCAACTCAGGGAGGAGGGACCTGCCGCTCTCTTTGCACTCCCTTACAGGATGATCTTCGCTGTGGCCACGCAAAAGTCGGTTCTTATTTATGATACTCAGCAGATTGCACCCGTTGCTGTTGTCTCCAATATTCATTACACGAGGCTTACTGATGTTGCTTGGTGAGAGTTTCATTTTAAATCATTTTTGTTTTTTTAGTTGTGTCGAGCTGCCTCTGTCGTGTTCAACTCTTTCAACTTTTGTAACTTTTTTATTGAAATAATTATCGTGATTGGATGAAGAGATCAAAGATTTTAGAGAAGGAAAGAGACGATTAAAATTATTTAAAGAATAAATTCAGTAGCGAAGCGGTAAACCGAGTTAAGTCGATTTTGTCTATTGACCAGTTTTTGACGAATATCTCGGAATCTAAAAGAGATAGAAAAATTTTTGTTAAGATATTTTTTGTAGAGCCACTTGAGGTTTATAAAAAAGTTCCTGCGAAAAATTTTGCTATCTCTTTTAGATTCCGAGATATTCATCAAAATTTGGCCAAAAGTCAAAATCGACAACCCGGTTTACCGCTTCGCTACTGAATTCAATAAAGGAAAGAATGAATGTGAATAAAATTACTAAAAATGTTAAAATGTTCTTCAGGTCTTCGGATGGACGATTACTAGTGGTATCATCGACAGACGGTTACTGCTCGATAATCCACTTCCAGGAGGGCGAACTTGGAAAAATCTATACAGGAGACAAAACAATTCCAATGAGGCCTCCAGTCCCCCTTCAAAAATCCACAGATATAAAACTAACTTCAAAAGGCCCTTCCAAGGGAGAACCCGAGAAGATCCTCGCAGAGTTCGACACTGACGCCATGGACATTGATATCACAGAGAAAATATCCAGCTCACAGAAGCCTGAAGAGACTGTAATTAAGGATAATGAGGCCCCTCCTGTGAGTGAGGAGACTGAGGACATAAAATTGGTTTTTGAACCTAATACGTGTGACGTTCCTCCAGCTGAGGAATCTGGAAAGGTCACTCCACCCAAAGCTGAAGCTGGGGAAAGTGCCACTAAGAACACTCCCCCTAAAGCTGATGTCATCTCTGTACTGTCATCGCGGACCCCCAGACGAGTTAAATTGATCACATTATCGAGTCCTAAACGCCCTAAAGAAGATCTGTAAATATTTTTACTCGTTTTTTCATTAAAGTGTAGGTAATACCGCTGAATATTTGAGAGAAAATATTGTTGACTTGAAAAAACTCATGATTTTAGGGAATTCTTCTGGAATTTCAGAAATAATATATTTTCTTCAACTTTATATTCTCCTATATTATTATTAAATGTCGCAGACTTGATTATTACTGAAGGAAAAATCTATTTTTCATAGTGAACTTTTTTAAATCCTAGAAATACTGTGAAATTTTATGAATTCAATGAATTTTTCTCATGAAAATATGAGGACCCATCATGCAACGCCATCACGATAATATTTTATCCATCGTCACTTAATCCACGCAATATTTAGAGGTGATAAAAAACATCGAGAGCATTTTTCATAAATTTATTTTAATGTATAAAACACGGGGATACAAGTGATGTATGTGGAGTAGAAAAAAATATCAGCACCTAGTTCTCCTTCGAAAAGAACTTCTTCTTGTCCACTGGGTTTGGAATAATCTGGAATAACGATTTTTTGTATTTTTTACGAGACAAGATGTTGACAGATGTTGAGAGAGAATAAAGTTAAGTTTTTTGTACTCACTGTGTCTTGACCGGGCTTCCATCCAGCGGGGCAGACCTCTCCGTGCTCGTCGGTGTACTGGAAGGCTTGGACAAGTCTCAGGGTCTCGTCCACCGAGCGACCCACTGGGAGGTCGTTCATCGTTATCTGGCGGAGGTTTCCCTTGCCATCGATTATGAATAGAGCTCTAGAGAAATATCGATCCCATTCATAATTACTCTTTCATTAGTTAATTAATTTAATGATAAATTGATTCAACATTTTCTTAAATATTCTTAATTATCTCGGTAATGAGTGATTTTAGACGAAAATGTGAAAAGACATTTTTTGTGGGAAATTCAATTTGCTATAAAAAAGTTCTTTTGGCATTTTGCTCTAAAAGGACTTGTTAGAGAGATAATTGCATAGTTGTAAGAATGGCTTTTCAAGTAGAGTCAATTTTTTTATGAATCGTTCTGTTCGCTGTAGATAACTCTACAGTTTTTTAGGACACATAAATTAAGAGGTTATCTAGGGGACGAATCTCATCTAAAATAAACATTTCGACATTTTTCTCCAAAACAACTCGTTGTAAAAACATAAAAATCGAATTGTTGCAATTTTATATTATTGCATTGCTGGAATATTTTTGCAGTTAGTACCTGGAGGATGATATTACCTCAAAGTATGACCTAGATCCTCCAGATAAACCCCATAGTCCTTCGAGATTTTGTGCGTCAAATCAGAAAGCAGGGGAATCTTAATTTTATCGAGTCCTCCCTCTTTCCTTGGCGTGTTCATCCAGGCTAAATGGGTGAATTGAGAGTCCACAGAGGCTGCAATCACCTCTGTATTCAGTTTCGTAAACTCGTCAATTCTATCCGAGAACGCTTGAATCTCCGTTGGGCACACGAATGTGCTAGAGGAAAGAATAAAATGAAAAACATCAAGAAACTGAATTCATCAACGAAATATCGAAATGAACTCTTAATGATTGTCTCAAAATCTGGGAGAGATAAAGACGAAACGAAATGTTATTTCTCTTTAATCCGACAACATTGACAATTTTTAATCAACTCACAAGTCCAAAGGGTAGAAAAAAAACACAAGATATTTTCCCTTGTAATCACTGAGTTTGATCTCCTTGAATTCCCCATTTATGACTGCTGTACCTTCCCAATATGGAGCTGGCTTGCCAACTGTAAATAAATTATCTCCATGGAAAATATATAACAAATTTACAGCTGAAATTTTCGTTAAGCTTTTTGGAAATTTTTATTAAGTGACAGTTCCGCTGAAATTTCACGGAATTTTGGCATTAAAAATTCACAGATTCGTGTGACAGTTTCAGTTTATTTATCATGGAAATTAGTGAAAATCACAACAATTCAGGTAAATACATCCTTGAATTTATAATTAATAAAAAAAATCAAAAAGTTAAAAAAACCTCATTTTTCTGCTGCTCAAAAACTTCATGATCCCCCCTAAACATAAATTAATTAATTAAAGTTCATGAGAAATCAAAATATAAATATTTCTATAAATTGAAAAAATTCTTCATTTATTCCTGACTTTGGAACATTGAAAAAAAAATGTCCACTTTACCCTCCCCCCATAATTAGTACCCCTTGAAATTCCTCCGAAACCTCCAATTAAAAAATGTAAAATACTCACTGACTGCCTTGGTGGTATGCAACTGATGTCCAGCATGTTTATTACCGGCTGGATACACCGATCCCCCGGCATACGAGTAGCAGGCCTCATTCTCGACGAAATGACTGGCAGAAGACCCAGTTTTATCGTTAATCAGCAGGCAAATAAGCCCCAGAAACAGTGACTTTATGTGACACATCGTTCAATATTCAATGCCCCAGTTATCTACGAACGAAATAAGCGGACGTGTCTCCTGTTTTTCGATTATTTACTCACGCACATCACCCACACGACTAGCGTTTCCCTGATTGTGTGCGTGCCTCGTGTCGGCTGAGAGAGACAACAGTCGCAGTTGAACGATCGTTCTTTGAGAATCAAGTCTAACCGAAGCTCCAAATTTTTCGAAAATCCATTTTTTGATAAATCCAAGCCACGAAATATTAATTAACCTGTGCAGTTTCCTTTGGCCACTGGATATTCATTTTTTAAAGTGTTTGTTTTTTTTTTTCAAGTGGAAAGTTCGTCTGTTTATTCTTGTGCTCCGGAGCAGTGTGTTTTGACAGAAGGATTGTAGAACGGTATTTGTGATAATGAAACATTTTTTTACGGTTAATCCACCCCCCCCCCCTCGGGCATCAGTGACATCCACTGAACAGGTTCATCGCGAGTGTTGAAGAGATTGAGTGCTTTGGAGTCGTCGTAGACAGCTGGTCTCCATGACTGATTCAGTGAATTAATTGTTGTGAAAATGGCATCTCAGGGGGAACTGGAGGGTAAACAATCTCATGTGCTGTTGCCGGTGCTTCTGAGTGCATTTGCACTTCCTATTTCTATGCTGTTTTGGATTGTCAATGTGGTTTACTCGATTATCACACCCGAGGCTGATTATCATTTGAGTGAACGTGAGTAGATTTTTTTTCGAGTTTAGTTTTCAAGTGTTTGGGGAGATTGTTTAAAATTTAGGGCGTCGATCATCTGCATGGATTTGTAAAAATAACACTAATGTTGATCAAAATCCATGATAATATTTCCTGGATTTTTTTCCTCTGGGTTTTGAAGCTGTTTTTTCAAGCTTCAAAATTAAAAAGAAAGTATTTTATTTCATTTTGTACCTCTTGAGTTGTTGATCACAAATTTCCAAGCGTGAAGAATGAGATAATTTAATTAATTGTGTGGCTTATCACATCGAAAATCTGCCTACTATTTTTTTTATCAATTTATTATCGATGGCCAGGCAGCTATAAATGTGTGTTCAATTTTTCTTTTGTAATTTTGAACCTCACCGGAGTAGAATTTTTTTCAAGTAGACATTTAGAAATTTATTTCCTCGATCATCTCGAGCGACGACTCAGGGGATTTGTAAAAATAACAGCGACGTTAATTAAAATCGATATCTTTAGATTATCAATAATATCTCCTGATGTAATGACTCCTGATGAATTGATCCCAGGCTTGACTCTAGGTTTATGGAAATTTCTCTGGGTTTTGAAGCTGCTTTTTCAAGCTTCAAAATGAAAAAGAAAGTATTGGATTTCACTTTGCACTTTTTGAGTTGTTGAGGACAAATTTCCAAACATCAAGAAGTCGATTATTTAATTAATTATGTGGCTTATTACCTCGAAAACTGCCTGCTATTTTTTTTATTGATTATTATTAATAGCAAGACAGGTTCACCTGAGTGAACCGGAGTTGATTTTTTTTTAAGTAGAAATTTATTTTCTCGATCGACTCGAAGATGATAAATTAATGCGACGACTCAGTGAATTTCTAGAAATAACGACGTTGATTAAAATCATTCTGTTTAAATGAATATCTCCTGATCGAATGACCACTGGTGGATCAGGGCCAGGCTTAACTCCACATTTATAAAAAAATTTAAGTTCAAGCTTCAAAACGAAATTAAAAATATTATATTTCCCTCTGCGTTCGATTCGTCTCCCATTCCCCGTGGACATCTCCCGAGATACAAATTTTTGTCATGAAAAATTGATGACGACATCACACAAGCCCTTACAACCGGAGCGAAGACGAGTAAAATTATTGTTTCGAGTAAAAACAGTTAACCGTTAATTGGTGTCATCAGCGTGTGATTTTCCAGCGGAAGTAAGATCTAACAAAAAATATTTCTTATTTCACGAGGACGACTTGTCTGCAAGTGCCACTACCGAATTAATTTCCGTATTTTTAAACAGATTATCCGGTAATATCCCCTTGGCGATGGCTTCTCGCCGTTGTTTTTCCGCAAGACAAGTTCACCTGAGTGAACCGGAGTTGATTTTTTTTTAAGTAGAAATTTATTTCCTCGATCGACTCGAAGATGATAAATTAATGCGACGACTCAGTGAATTTCTAGAAATAACGACGTTGATTAAAATCATTCTGTTTAAATGAATATCTCCTGATCGAATGACCACTGGTGGATCAGGGCCAGGCTTAACTCCACATTTATAAAAAAATTTAAGTTCAAGCTTCAAAACGAAATTAAAAATATTATATTTCCCTCTGCGTTCGATTCGTCTCCCATTCCCCGTGGACATCTCCCGAGATACAAATTTTTGTCATGAAAAATTGATGACGACATCACACAAGCCCTTACAACCGGAGCGAACGCGAGTAAAATTATTGTTTCGAGTAAAAACAGTTAACCGTTAATTGGTGTCATCAGCGTGTGATTTTCCAGCGGAAGTAAGATCTAACAAAAAATATTTCTTATTTCACGAGGACGACTTGTCTGCAAGTGCCACTACCGAATTAATTTCCGTATTTTTAAACAGATTATCCGGTAATATCCCCTTGGCGATGGCTTCTCGCCGTTGTTTTTCCGCTTTCGTTCGCTCTTTGGGGGCTGAAGAGACGAAGCGTCGATCTGAGTGGAGCACTATTGGGTATTTATAAAATTTCATTGAACGTCTCTTCATGGGGACAAATGAGAGCGAAAAATCTTCTGTTCTTCATTTTTCAAAACTCCACCAGGACTTCTCATGGGTTTTATCCTGACTCTCACCAACTACGCCCACGTGGCGTGCCTCGTGAGTTTCTTCGTGTCATCGTCCCTGGCCACGAAATTCCGAGCTAAGAAGAAACAGAAAGTCGAGGGTGATTTCAAGGAAGGGGGCCAGCGAAATTGGATTCAGGTGCTGTGCAACGGGGGCATGGCCTCCCAGCTCGCCCTGTTGTACCTGCTTGACGTTGGGTGTGGCGAGAGGCCCATCGACTTCGACAAGGATTACAGGAGCTCCTGGCTGTCCACAGGAATCCTAGGTGAATAATTCTCAGTCGCTCATTCATTCACTTCATTTTATTTTTCCATTCCTCATTTTTTATTCATCAATTTATTTGAATAATTCCATCATCGAAAATGGCTTCAGGAGCTTTTGCCTGCTGCAATGGAGACACCTGGGCCTCGGAGCTGGGGACAGCTATTGGAAAATCTGATCCTTTCTTGATAACTTCGAGAAAGAGAGTTCCTAGAGGTAATTTAGAAGAAAATAACGAGTTTATTTGGAGATGAGTCATGGAGAGATTGGAAAAATGTTTTTATATCGATTTAGAGGCTTCTGATGCTCAAATGTTGCTCTGAATTAATTTATTGAACGATTGGAATGAATTAATTTCAGTTTAATTTATTTCATCCCTTCAAAAATTTCGATTTTTCGCATTCTTTTCAATGGAAAACCGAATGAAAACCCTTGAAATATTCAAACAAATTCAATGCAATTTAATTTACCTCTCGTCGAGAATTTCAATTTGTAAATATTCTTCAATATTTGTAGTTAAACATCAGTTTTCAATGTTTTCACCAATGTGTGCAATTTGCGAGGGAATTCAACCAATTTATATTTATTTCCAGGAACAAATGGAGCTGTGTCGTGGGCAGGTCTCCTCATGTCACTCCTGGGTGGTTTATTGGTAGGACTATTCCACTATTTAACTGTTCTGTACACAGTAGATGTTGCAGTGCTGGAGCATGCAGCCCCCCAGTGGCCCATAATAATACTGGGGGGGGCTGGGGGATTCTTTGGAAGTCTCTTCGACTCCCTCCTAGGTGCCACTCTCCAATACTCAGGTAACCCAGGCTAATTATTCAGTATTCCCCCAGTTATTTATGTCATACATTAGTTATTAGTGGGGTAGATATCGTTATTAGGCATCTCCAATTCGTGTTTCTCATCCATTTTTCCATTTAGGGATCAATGAAGAGGGAAAAATAGTGGAGCATCCTGGGAGAGGCGTCAAGCACATCTGTGGAAGACAAATTCTCGATAACCACAGTGTTAATCTTCTCTCCAGCATTGCAATTGCATTAACATTTCCAAGACTCGCTAATTGCCTGTGGCCGTAACTAAAGTACAGACTCGAATACTCGTAATGTGTTGTGCGTGAATATTTATCATGGACTTTTGTGCTTCAAGCTCTTGTTTGTTCAATCGTATTGAGATACCCATTTTTTTTTTCATGGTTTCTTTTATATTGCATCAATGAAAGATTGGTGATTGTTAATGAATAAATATATTTTTGTAAGACGTTGATATGAGAGAAGCCTTAATTTATTAGAGAACAAAAATGTTTAGCGAGAATTTCACTTGAAATTTGAAGGAAAAATATTTGAAATGTTGAATAAAAAATTTTGAGTACAATTTCTGGTACATTTCTTGAAAAATTTTATGGAAAAATCAATGAAAGCTGTAAATTTCAGTTGATTTGATTTTCCAATTGATTCAAAATTCAGGGAAATTAAATTTTCTATGAAATTTTTATTTTGTTCTCTAACATTGTGCCTTTGAATCCCAAAATTTTTAACATAAAATTAAAATTTGTAGACATTGTTCACAGACAAATATTAATTTTATTCAGTTCTACAATTTTCCATACACGTCGAATAAATTTTCTCCATAAATTCTTCAATTAGTCTAATAATCAACAATCAGGAAATTTTATACATCCTTAATCTAGTGATAAATTACTTTCCATCTCGTATGTTAATACGTATTTAAAATAATTTTTCTCTCTTGTAAGTACACATTGCATCTGAAAAATATAAACTAGGCATTTTAAATTATCGGACGATCAATTCACACTCACAATTCAATCGTTATATTAGATCACGTATAAAAATCATTCCAGAAAACTTATCTGTTGAAATGGATACAGCGCAGCTTCGTGCGCTGCGGGAATTCAACGGGAATCCAATTATTATACAATATCACCAGTGATACCAATGCATAAATTTACAATGAAATGCATAACAAACGAGACGATAAATTAAATAGTCTAAGCGCCTTTTTGGAATTGAGCAAACAATCACATTAAAGAAACATTGAATACGAGATGAAAAATATTATTCTGGCGCACCTCCATATTCAACTCAATCACGAAGAATCCAATTAGTCGCGAATGCCTGTTGTTAATTCGTTGTTACCGCTGGTAAATTAACGCAATTGTCGGAAGTAATTGAGAGTATGTGGGAAATGCTTTCGATGTAATCTCATTTTACAGAATTTACAGTGCAAAAGATAACGGGGTAGAAAATTAACTGTTGAGTTACACGTTTTTTCCATTGATTGACAGTTCAATGGTAGACTGGTGAAACGGGATCTGTTGTTGAGGAATATCTCAGGAGTTTTTACATTTTTTGGGCAAACTCATTAAAATTCAGAAATATTATTCAGAATTCGTTGGAATATTTGAAGACAGGTTCACTCTTTCTTCTATTCGACGAAATTTATATGGATTTTTGAGAATTCTTTTTAAATCCATAAATTTTAAAACCCTTCGTAATGGAAATTCATGAGATCCTAGAATTTTCCGAAATATTATTTCGAATTCATTACAAAATTTTGGATTTTTAGAAATTCTTCTAAAATTCTGAAATTTCTCCAAGAAAAACAATTCACATTCAAATTTCTGTCATGAAAATCGATCGATTGACTCCACTGGTGAAACGGGATCTGTTGTTGAGGAATATCTCAAGAATTTTTACATTTTTGGACAGACTTATTAAAATTCAGAAATATTGTTCAGAATTCGTTGGAATATTTAGAGACAGGTTCACCTTTTCTTCTGTTCGACAAAATTTCTGTGAATTTTTAAGAATTCTTCTAAAATTCTGAAATTTCTAAAAAAAATTACATTCAAATTTCTGCCATGAAAATTGATCCATTGATTCCACATTCTTGTGAATGTTTCATTTATTCTAAAAATTTTTAGGAATTTTTTTGAAATTCTGAAATTTCTTTCGGAAAAAAAAATCACAATTTTCAGCACATTCTTCGAGTTAGAAATATTTCCCCTGTTTCACCCTTCCACCTCAAACCCTCGTGGTCCACGAAGACGAGCCCCATCAACACTGAGTCTGATACTATTTGATGATGAGTAGAGGTTCACCGTTGTCGCCGCGCGTCCCCTCGTTATTAGCGATCATGTCACGTTTCTCGTTCTCCTGTTCCTTTTCGGGTGTAGGAATATCGTTTTGATAGTCACACCTTCTCCTCTCCCGCCATCGGACCTGCGGTCGAGCGTACAAACTGAAACAGTCAACATCCCACAATGGACTTGACTCGGACTCCGCCATTGGCACGATACGGACCTCGTAAAATATAAATTAGTGCATTTGGGGAGCATACTGAAGTTATCCAAGCATTTTCTTGATAATCCCGATGAACACATTTGAATGTAAATCGAAGTGCCGCATGATTGGGTCAGATGAATTAGTTACCATTGTGCGTAGTCCATATCGCACCATTGACCGATCAACGTAGATATCGATTTCAAATATATTGAGTGCCAGGGGAGCAAGCGAAATTTTTATTATTCATGATTTCCGAAATTCATACAATTTCATGGTGTGCAACGTGAAATTCTCACTGCTGTTATTGTCAATTCATACGTGGAAGGGAATATTGTGATTCTGGGGTGAGGAATGACGCAGTTACTCGACACTAAGCATAATGCGAAAGCTTTGGATTTCCTACCGAGACTGTGGTAGCTGTGCATGAGTTGGCGCGTTTTCTCATGAATGCCGAACCCTCCCATTTGCGTTTAAACTGCGCGATCACCTGGAACAGATCCAATCCAATTATCATAAATCGTAATTGATTGAAGTCAGCGTGACGGGGAGGGGGGNACTTGACTCGGACTCCGCCATTGGCACGATACGGACCTCGTAAAATATAAATTAGTGCATTTGGGGAGCATACTGAAGTTATCCAAGCATTTTCTTGATAATCCCGATGAACACATTTGAATGTAAATCGAAGTGCCGCATGATTGGGTCAGATGAATTAGTTACCATTGTGCGTAGTCCATATCGCACCATTGACCGATCAACGTAGATATCGATTTCAAATATATTGAGTGCCAGGGGAGCAAGCGAAATTTTTATTATTCATGATTTCCGAAATTCATACAATTTCATGGTGTGCAACGTGAAATTCTCACTGCTGTTATTGTCAATTCATACGTGGAAGGGAATATTGTGATTCTGGGGTGAGGAATGACGCAGTTACTCGACACTAAGCATAATGCGAAAGCTTTGGATTTCCTACCGAGACTGTGGTAGCTGTGCATGAGTTGGCGCGTTTTCTCATGAATGCCGAACCCTCCCATTTGCGTTTAAACTGCGCGATCACCTGGAACAGATCCAATCCAATTATCATAAATCGTAATTGATTGAAGTCAGCGCGACGGGGAGGGGGGCAGATAAATTGAAATTCTTGGAAAGTATGGGTGAGGAGGTATCAGGGAGATAGAACCTGCGATAAAATCAGGATGGGGCTGATGAGTTTACGATATTAATTTAAATCTGAAACCTGACTTTAAGTCGGGGCTTGAATTCAGGTTTGCTCGGAAATTATTGCCTGCGTACACATTCAGAACTGCGCCTGAACGTGTGTTCAGACGTAAATTTAAATATGAACCTGAATTTAAGCCCAACCTGATTTTAGGCCATGACTTAAAAAAATTATGTAATGGCCTAAAATCAGGTTGTGATTAAATTGAGGTTCGCGACTCTCGGCAAATTCGAATTTCTCTCCTCTCATAATAAAAAATCCATAAATGTCATCATATCATTTAAAACACCCCTTCATTGCGTATTTCAATCTAGATATATTTAATTACCTCGCCATTACAGAAGCAGAATAGAACGGCAACACAGAGGCCCTGAAAATAAACAAATAAATATTGATTCATTCACCGTATGAGCATTCCAAAATAACACTTCACAGCTGAGTGACTCTTCAGTGAATCTCCCGATTTAATATTTTCAACAGTATAAGAGGATTATTTTATACGTGGCACAAAATAATCCCCCGATTTTCGTCGCAATTGAGTACGATCAAATCGCGTAAAAATATTATTCCTGTCTATCCAACAGTGACAGTTACTCCGCGAAGTTTGACATCGTAAGTAGCGGGGAAAGTCGCAGCCCCCCCGCCCCCGTCCTGAAGTGTAACTTCACCCCGAGGCCCTCGTTCAGCTCATTTGTAACGCTTGAACAATTTGGAAAAGCATATTTCCCCAAGAGTGCCGTGAGACAGAAATTATATTTGAGAATTGCAACTACGGCAGTTGAAAACTTGCTCGTTCCACTTGGATCTTGACGATGGTTTCTTTCTCTTTTGACTGATAATTCAATTAATTTTTCTTCGCACGACGAGTGTGTCAACTGACCTGAAATGAGGCAGTTATGGCTGATATTATCTCGTACGACTGTTCCCATGGATGATCTTTCGGGGGCCGGAGGGGTGTTAGTAAGTAGTGGAGCCCCAGGAGTGGTACTAGTAAGAGGGTAGCTCTGAAAAAAGAATTCATATTTTTTGGAGCAATTTTATCGGTTTTCACCCTCATTTATGCCTCAACCTGAATTTAGATCGTTACCTGAATTCAGGGAGTGATCTAAATTAATTTCATTCATTGCCTAAAATACGCGCCTGATCCTGAATTTAATCCACGGCCTGCATTCAGGTAACGTACTAAATTCAGGTTTGATCCCAATTTTAAAAATTCCCATAATGCTATGCGTCGTCTAAAGTACATGACTGGACCTTATTTTAAGCCATGGCCTGAACTTATGCAAGAATTTTATAGGTTTTGATCTTCACCGATGGCTGAACCTGAATTTAGGCCGTCGCCTGAATTCAGGTAATTACATAAACGCCTATTTAAGGCAAATTTTAAGCATTGGTATGAACCTGAATTTACGCCATGACCTGAATTTATGCCTGAACTTAAATTCCTGCCGCGGCCTAAATTCCTCACTTCAACTTCCGTATTTTCTTTAATTTTCAGGTAACCCCCCAATTTCTGCTTAAAGCTGAAAGTTTAAAAATGCTTACGACATTGCAAACTAAAATACGAAGTCTTCTTCCATCTAAAGCTAAACTTCCGAGAGGATTAAACTTTCAAATCAGATTGGTCTCAGTTTCTTCATAATTTAATTCATATTTGCCAGCGTTATCTCTGTACACAAAGCTTTGTTTTGTCCTCCAACAGAATCAGCCAAAAGTTTTTTTTTCCCTTCACTTTTATCATCCCCATTGTCCTCGCTGTCTCGAGACCTCGAACTTTTCAAAATTACGTTAATACTGAAAAACTTTTGCGGTGAGTTTACCGGAAAGCCTGAAGCATCGAGCGAGACGGTCGACTTCCAATAGCCGGGCCAGCTCGGAGTTTAGTCAGAAGAACCCGCACAATGTTGAAAAGGAAGAGAAGATTGAGCAGGGTTGACACGCAAACAGGATAAACCAGGACTTTGATGTAGTTGCCCTCGTCTATCCAGCACCTGTTGACAGAGGAAATCAGGCTGAATTCAGGGTAAACAGATGCCTAATGAGAGAGAAAAGTCACAGTTGACGCTGATTTTACGTTGCAAAATACTGCTCCGAGGGAAAAAAAAGAATGAACCAACGCATTTTTTCGTCTGCACATAAATTACTGTATCTACTGCACTCACGCCGAGCAAATTGCTTTACCCATCGTTGATAGACAAGTTCACCGATCAATGATTCGTCGAGATACAAGCCAATACACTTGCTGCAGGGATCGAAATTGTGGTTTGGTTCATTGAATCAGCAATTATCGGCTCATGAAACTCTAACCACTAGACAAAACATCAAACTTTGCGCTATTATTTTTGGAAGAGATGTTCTCGGAGAAGTCTGAAGGGAAAAAAGTTGTGGAAGGGGAAGTTTTATCGGAGGAACTCAAGGTTTTTGTCAAGTCAAGGAACTTGATTTTTTTTTCTCATGTACATGTGAACCTTGAGAAGTTCTATTCCCCTTTATCATCTGCTTCCAGTTCACCACGGAATTATCAAAATCAATAATCTCAAAGTTAAAAATATTTATCGGTGACGTTTCTACGTGACTGCTCGATGTTTGTCTGGCTTCCCCCAAGTTTCCTCAACAAGTTGATGTCGACGAAGTGAATGCAATTTCAATTCAGCCCGGTGCGATTACTTCGACTCAAGATTTTGCCACAACAAAAAAAAATCCTTCGCATTTCAATGGCCGAGTGATACACAAGTACAAGATTGACACGACACGATAACTCAGCGTCTCCATTGAAACTGCCTGGCAGTTTCTGCCTTTCACATGGAATTTCAAACTGCTATGCAACTTATGTGCAAGCACATACTTCCAACTATGTGCAGCAATACATAACTCCTGGTTTATGTACATTTTCACCCTGACTGAGGGTGGGCTCGACTCCTCAGGGATTGGCTTATTGGCATGCTTTTATCCCTCTAGCCATTCAAACTATGAAACACTGTGTTTGCAAGTCACGCATAGCACGTGATCCACGCGATGTTAGGTTTTAAGTCTTCGCTTTGGATGTTTTAATCGCTCGGAAATATTTTACTGCCTCGGGGTGAGTGTTGAAGCCACTTTGTGATTAAGAATATCTGAGTGGACGAGTCCCTGGGAAAAATTAATTATCAGTAAAGTCCAACAATATTTTTTCTCGAATTAAATAATAACTCATTCTTCATTCATTTACGAATTCGTTTGACTTAAAACTTCAATTGAAGATTTTATATTAATTGGCGCAATGTAATTCACTGAAATTTCCCAATTGCGAACTCGTTAGATCAAATTTAATTATCCACCTCCAACTCCCCGTTATCTCCAAACAACACCTGCACTCTTGAAGACACACGAAAAATTGCATGTGAGAATTCGGGTGAAGCTTCTCCCCAATTTATTCAACTTCCACTCAATCTACTTTCAGTAATGAAATCCCCCGAAGACTCGCGCATTTTCTTTTACCTTTGCTGCCTCGAGGAGCAAGAAATCTTGTCGTGAAGGGAATTGAATTGAATTCATTGTTCACTGTACCTCGTGCACTCCACTATCTATTTCACGGGGAAGACCAGGGGTTTTGATTAACCTTGTGATTGGGGGAGGAATTAAGTAACGGGGTGATGCACAAGGATAATCGATGAATTCTTCCAGATTAATTCGTTTGCTTAGGAAACTTGTGGAGATGAAAGAGGAATTTGCGTTTCTTAATGGTGAAAGGGTGATTTATTTACACCTGAATTCAGGTTTAGGCATTAATTTCTCGTGGAAATGAATTTTTGTATGATAGTAAATTTAGGTTTGGACCTGAATTTAAGCGGTAGGCCTGAGTTTAATCCACAAACCTGAATTTAACCTGATGACAAATATAATCCTCAATCCTAAATTTAACCTGTAAGTCTGTTTTAAGTCCCGAGCCTGAATTTAAGCCCCAAAGCTGATTTTTTAAATTTAAATTCTTCCCTCAAAATGGATAAATTCCCAAAGTTGAATGCGAAAATTGTGCTGAAATAATTTTTCATTAAAACTCACTGTGAATTGTCCTTCGGGTCATCACTAGTTGCCCTCAAAGTCGCATATACCACAACGACAATAGCTGGCGCTGGCCATCCCGTACACATCAGCCACTTGACCAAATTATGCTCGCTCGTAAATGCACTCACGAGCAGTGTATGAAGATAAAAACCCTCGCACAACATCCAGGCGTAATTTGTAAGGAGAAAATAGTGGAGTATCACGTGCAGCAAACGACAGAGTATCTACCACCACAGATTAATCGTCCGGCATTTAGTTTTTCCTCAACTCTTCATTTTTAATTCTTATTTTCATTTGATAGATAACACTCACTCCATTCTCCATGAGTAGTTCAGCATTTGCGGCTATCAATCCGTACCATATCAGCCAGAGGGTGTTGTTCACAGCGAATGAGGCGAATAAATTCATGTGAAGAGTTATTCTCGCACACCTCAGGGATCTGTGGCAAAAAAAAATTGCGCAATATTTCGTTGGGTAATTGGAAATTGAGTCTCGGTGGAGATTTATTCCATGAATTTTTTGAAATTATTCTGGCTGGATATTCAATGGTGACCTTTACCTGAAATACGTAAGGATCCCTAGGGAGAGAACCAGTGCTATCAGCGATATGGTGTAGCCCGTTTTGTAGATGATATTGATCCTCTGCTGCCACTGGAAGATGATAATAGGAGTGTACAATATAAATCTCCTCAATTTGCTACGTCGTTAATACACCATCATTCGATGAAAATGCAAATTCGAGGCTCGAGCACGCTGGCTAGGGCGAGATTAGATGACACCCCTATGTGTGTTGCGGCATTATTTAATAATTCATGAGACATGAGAGCAAGATGCGTCAATGTGTAATTCCCGGGCGTAGCAGCAGTCTCCGCGAATTTGAATGCATTATCGCATCAATCCATCCGTGGAAAGCTGAGTTTCTAACACGATGATCGTGTGATATTTGGAATTATGGGAGGATGTGCAGTGGAGTCAGGGGCTTCATATTGTAAGGGGAGTTATGCACGGTCTGGGGAGGATGAAACACCTGTCGTGGATTTTGCGTTGTGGATTTTGCGTTGAGGATTGAATTTTATCTGGGGGTTTATCGTTATTTTCCGATGTTGGAAGCGATCAAGAGAGCGGAAAATTTCAGTTTGATTCGGGATTTTTTTCTTCGTTCAAAGAAATATTTTTCAAATGAAAAGAGGAGATTCTGGACTGTAGAACATTTTTTTTGCAGAAGTCCTCAAGAAAATATTGAAATTTAGTTTCACATTTACGGCATTTAATTTATGAATTTAATCCCGGGCCTGAATTTATGCCTCAACCTGAATTTAAGCCGAGATATTCATTTATGCCTGAATCTGAATTCAAATGCGAAAATTAATTAATTCCGCAGTCTTAATTCAGGTCGAGAGCAATTCAAGTTTTAACCTGAATTCAAGTCCTGACTTAAATCTATGCCTGAACCTGAATTCAAATGCTGAGTTAAAATTATAGCAAACGATTGATGTTTGTAAACGGATGTATTTCCCCCTAGATTTGTTGGACTCGGAATTTATGTGAAAAAATTTGCAACTTATTTCCCAAGAGTAGTAGAACTGAACGATTTTCTCCTTCAATATTCTAAATCCGAAGATGTATCGTGACAGTGGGGAGGTAACCAGTCTATATGTAACCCTATACATCAAGTACAGAAGGTGTTACAACCCACAGGGAAGAGTAATGGCCCCCAATGGTAGACCATTGTCCGCCTCGCGTACAATGTATTGTAATGAAAATCGGATGTACGGGATACGCCAGGGCTGATGGATATTTTTGTGAAGTTGGAAAGCAGATTTCCGCATCTCGTTAATCCGCTTGAATTCTCATTGAGTGTTTATTTTACCTTATCAATTGTACTAATCGTAATTGTGGGAGTATCCACCTGGGGATCTTTTTACTTTAAGCGTTTAATTTCCGCATACGCTATCGTGATTATCCGCGGGATCCTTTACTATTGAATATTGCGTGATGGGGGTTTATTACTTGAGATGTTGAAGGCTTGTACGTGTTATGAGTGCCTACGTGAATGAACTACGATGATCATATCGTCTCTATCTTCATTTGCTCGTTTCGGATGATATTGGCGTCAGCTGAAAATACACTTCGTGGTCGGAATATTTCCAGCCATGTGCTACATATCTCAGAAATGGGGGAGGGGTTTATGGGTTCTTCAATCAGCTCTCTTTATGATCTTTCATCGACAGTTTATTTTTGCGAATGTGGGGAATTAGAACATAAATTATCGTAGCGTGTCGTGCGAGTTTATTTTCTCAATTATGAAGTGTTTTATTTAAATATTCAATTATCAATTGTTATATTTAAATATTCAAATATTTTAATTTCGTGGGAATATTTGATGGAGTGGAACAGATTTATTTGGGGGGAATTGAGCAATTCGATGGAAAGAAATTTAATATCTTTCATAAAAATTTAATTTTTGTCGTGAGCTTCAGAAATATCTCTAGAAAAATTCCAACTGTTGGCAGGAAATCAGAAGTCTTTATTGAATGAAGATATTCATTACTCAGCAACATTCACAGCAAAAACGAATGTCTGAATTTCACACAACTTTTGTAGACATTTTTCAGACATTAAAACGTCTGAATAAAATGGAAATTTGTCTGAATTTCAAACATGAATTAAGGTGTTTGGGCACCTGTTCGTCTAAAATTCAGACACATTTTCATTTTATTCAGACGTTACTTAGTTCGGTTTTTTTTTCTCTCAGTGCATTTAACGTTGAAGTCGAGTCAAGTTAGCTCAGCAGATATTAATTTATTGTACATCAACTCACGATCTGGAACTTCAAAGTTTTAATCGTAAAGTGTTATCGGCGAAAAAAATTCTCTCAGTTGTTCTGATATTGAGGTCAGGTCATATTAAACTGATGTCAGCCTTTAATTTACATCAAATGACCTGAGGTACCGAAGGTCGATATCACTGTGCCCACCTCCACCCCACAAACCTGTGTAGCTCACCGTCTGACTGGCAGCCAGGGATACCGTTTTGTGTCTCGATAAGCATTATTCACCATGTAATTCAAATATCTGCATAATAATACCCGAGAGAAATATGACGACTAGCGTTCCTGTTACAGGGTTGTAGTGTTATTGGTTGTCAGTTTCAGGTGTCATGCAAGTATCAACGGTGAAATTTTTATTTTCAACAATTTTTACTTCTCAGCAAAACGGGAGAGCCACTTGAAACTGACCGAAAGAAAAATTGATCTATTTTTTATTCCGTCACTCAGTTATTCTCGTAATAAATTCATGTAAAATTTCAAGTAAAAAACTTGAAGGGGAAAAAAAGTGAAATGTGCATGAAATTTCTAGATATTTTGTTATTGGAACAGGATTTTTTTTCAAGATTCAATACAATTCTCGTGTTCACATCCATTTGACGATAATTGAGAGAAAAAATTCGTTGTTATGCAGCTGTTTACGAAAAGATTTTCATTTTTAATTTATTAAATTTTTAATTGAGGAGGATTTCTGAAGATAAATGAAAATATTTGGAATATTTTCGTTCGAGTTGTCTTTGGCGGTGTTTTTTGGTGATTTCCACGTTCATTGGAATTAATTTCCATCATGGAATTGGAGAAATGAATAGATCATACTAATTCATTATCAATTCGCGACATTTCGCTCAACATTCAGGATAAAATTTTTCCTCGAAACTTACATTGAAGTCGTCTATGTCGACGCAGGTTGTGTAGTTGCTCCATATTTGATTGGAGTCGGGATGTCGAAACCAGGTGCCATTGGGCTCGCATATTTTGTGGGCATACACTGCAAAAGAATAAAGAAATCAATATATTATAACTTGAACGTTCCATGCGCCTCGACAGCTTAATTTTGAGAATCGAATGTCGAGGAATTGCGAGGGTTCGCTGTGTGGCCTTCGTAATGAGTAATTGGAGTCCATTTTGAGGGCAACTGTAACCCAAATGACCGGTAATAAATCCCGTAATCGACTGTGATTAGAGTTACGGTCATGAAATTATGATTATGAGGATCGTGTGGGAGCTGATAGGGTAATGACTGGTACTTGCCGTTTTGGAATGCTCAATAATAATTTGGGGGATTGGTGGGCACCGTGGGGTGCCTGGAGTTGTTATTACTAGCGGCAATACACAACTCCATCCACTGATGATTAGCCGGGGCAATACTAAATTATTTCAATGACTAAATGTACGAGGGAATATCGAGCCAAAATGTTCACATTAACACGAAAATTGAAATTAAATTTCCAAATATTTTCATTTCATTTTAACGGGTGAAAATTTATAATTTATATTTTTTTATTTTTCATCCACTCTTCACATCTCGTTTTTTATCAGAACTAATAATTGTTTCGACATTTTTACTAAAATCACTTGAATTCAATTAAAAATTCCAGATATTTTAATTTTATTTCGATAGATGAAAATGAATAATTTCTGATTTTTCATTTTTCTTTAGTCTTCAAAATAAAAACGAAAGATTTTTATTCACTTCAGAACATTTTTCATCCACTCCTCACATCTCGTTTTTTTATAATAAAAATAATGGAATGAAGCAATTGAATAGGTTCTCAACAGTTCAGTCCATTTATCTCATTTTCATCTTCACTTCCATCTTCAGGGACCATAAATCGCGGAAACACTGAAAATGTCAATTAATTAATTATCCCAATCGAGGATAAAGACAAAAGAATGAGCGGAATCAATGAAGGGAACTGTATCTATCGAAGAGATTGATGACGCGATGAATCATCCCGGCCGGAGGGTCACGTCCAAAATGACTGATTCCTCCACTTCCAGTTCCAGAAATTTGGAAATTGAGGATTCCTATGCACCTCTCCCGTCTTTTTCCTCAAATAATTCTCTAAATTTAGAGAATTTCAGTCACAAAATTCATCAATTAAACTGCAAACTGCAAACAATTCCGCATATTTCGTCAAAATTATCGCAAAATACGGCGCCGACGAAAGCTCTGATGTTCAACATCAATTGTTTGAGGAAATTCCAGCGAAAAAAAAACGCATAGTATTTAGAACATCACTAATAGACTTTAATCCTAAACATCGTACTTGTTTATCACCCGTAAACTCCAGCGAGAGCGTTTACAACCGAGCGTTGTGAATTTATTCGGAGAATTATTACTCACTTTAATTAAATTACACAATGTAAATTAGCCTGTGTAAAGTTTAATGGCCGGGATACCTTTGAACTTGGAGCTTTAAACCTTTTCCGTGGGAATAATTCCGAGGTATCAAGTGGTTAAAAATGAATTCGTTTGACGAAGTCGAGTGGCGTCGGGTGAAATGGCTTTCGTCGACGATTTCCCTTTATTCGGAGAGGAGTATATGTCGACTTTGAGCGGCTTAGGGGTGCCCCGAGGGGGGAAAACGACCCTGAATGTCCAACGAACTGATTATCATCAAGTATTCAGTCGAGTGTTTCGTCAGATGTTCGGAACTGAGGGGTAATAAACATTTCAGAGGCAATTTGTTCTGCTCAACACAGGTGAAAATTTATTGAAGGTTGATCGATCGACGGAGGTGTCTTGATGGATGAGGACATTTTAGGGATGAATAAGTAATTGAATTTGTGGGTTGGTTGGGAGTAATCGTCGAATTATATTGAATTTTGAGTGAATGGGAAATTTATCGGGCTTTGAAGTTCAAAATTAATTAATCAAGTAATTTCAAAATAATTAGTGATCATTAAATGCTCGTAAAATTTGCACCCAAAACCTCAAGTGTATTTTCATACTCTGCACTGTTAACAAAAAATTTTAGAATTCTAGAATTTAGACTAATTAGTTGCGGATTTTGCTACAAAAAAATCAGTTAATTTTTAATTAATTTTGTTGAATTAGTTAATTTTTAACTAATGCAACAATTGAAATTTTGAAATCCATATGCTAATAAAAACGTCATCAAATATGAATTTTGAATGTAAAAAATTGTTTCGCATAAAAAGTGACTCAAAATTCCCGAAATTGAAAATTCAGATGCAGTAACGCCTGAAAATTCATAGAAATTCCACCAGTCTGGCGCAAGGTCACTTCCATCAAGTCACATTGTTCCAGTGGTTGAAAAAAAACCACCCCGCATGCCCCTGTTGCCGCAAAAAAAGGCATTCCTGTGGAGACGAAGGTTTTGGCTTACACCATTGTCTGATACATCCCAAGGGGATTGTTCTGTCCCCGGCGCATGATTCCACTTTTCCACTATCCGTTGTGCCATACTGCCGACAGACACAATTGTCAGCGTAAAAAACGAGTGACGAGATGAAACCCTCGGCGAGTGGAGGATGAGAATGCGAGGCGACGGTGCGCACGGCAAAGAACAAGATCAGATAGCACGAAAACTGTACCTCGTGGAATACGCGGGAGTCTTTTCTGCTGCTGTTTGTTCGTTTCAATGGTTCTTACATAAAGTTTCGGGGTTTACAGACTCCCCTGTTGGTGATTGTTGCGGCGGGAGGGGTATCACGGTCTAGTCGAAGGAGTTTCCTCGATAATGCCGCTGCTAAATAGGAAGAAGGGGATGTCTTGGTACGAAGATGAATAAAAGTTTTATGGTATTTAGAGTGATGTTAATTTCAGATAAAAAGGAGAGGCTTTAAGACGGCTGGGGTAATGAGGAGATAGGGGGTGTTTCCGGACATTTTTATGCCTTTTTCATGATTTTTCTGAGATTTCTTATGTTTAAGGTCAACATTTGTAGATTAACATCAAATCTTTCTCTTTGAAATGATTTTTTAATTTAACTTTCAAGGAAGCAATTTAATTTCCATTGAAGAAATTGAAAACATTTTAATGGACATTCTTAAATTATGAGTATCTCCTGATTAGATAATGCGATTGGGATTAGTCAGGTCTCATTTTTTAATTTAATTTTGATAGCAGTCCAGTCAAGGGTGAAAGTCGATTTTCGCCAAAATTGAATTTTTTTGCCAAGTGAAAGTTGATTCTGTATTTTCTAACAATTCTGATGCCAATGAAACCCCCGAAGGCGCGACAAAAGTCGAAATAAAATTTTTTTTTTCACCCTGAGCCAAAGAGTCAGATTTTCTGTTTTTCCAGAGGGAAAGTCGACTTCCGCCAAAATCGAATTTTTTAGTCGGGCGAGTGTTGATTCCAACTATTTAAGCGACGGGCTATTCAGAACTCTCAAAAGTTCGTGGGAAAAGTGAAAACTAAAAAAAATTGTTTTTCACCCGGAGCCAAAGGGTTAGATCTTGCGTTTTTCCCGGAGGAAGATCGACTTTCGCCAAAATCGAATTTTTTAGCCGGGTGAACGTTGATTCCAACTATTTAAGCGACGGGCTATTCAGAACTATCAAAAGTATGTGGAAAAAGTGAAAAATGAAAAAAAAATTTTTTCACCGGAGGCCAAAGTGTCGGATCTTGGATTTTTCCGGGGGGAAAGTCGGTCCAAGGGTCACAAGGGTCAAAGTGTCAGATCTTGGATTTTTCGCCAAAATCGAATTTTTTAGCCGGGTGAACGTTGATTCCAACTATTTAAGCGCCGGGCTAGTCAGAACTGTCAAAAGTATGTGGAAAAAGTGAAAACTGAGAAACCGTTTTTTTTGGCCCCAGCCAAAGGGTCAGATTTTCGGGTTTTCCGGGGCAAGTGGATTTTCGCCAAAATCGAATTTTTTAGCCGGGTGAACGTTGATTCCAACTATTTAAGCGCCGGGCTAGTCAGAACTGTCAAAAGTATGTGGAAAAAGTGAAAACTGAGAAACCGTTTTTTTTGGCCCCAGCCAAAGGGTCAGATTTTCGGGTTTTCCGGGGCAAGTGGATTTTCGCCAAAATCGAATTTTTTAGCCGGGTGAACGTTGATTCCAACTATTTACGCGACGGGCTATTCAGAACTATCAAAAGTATGTGGAAAAAGTGAAAACTGAGAAACCGTTTTTTTTGGCCCCAGCCAAAGGGTCAGATTTTCGGGTTTTCCGGGGCAAGTGGATTTTCGCCAAAATCGAATTTTTTAGCCGGGTGAACGTTGATTCCAACTATTTAAGCGACGGGCTAATCAGAACTATCAAAAGTATGTGGAAAAAGTGAAAACTAAAAAAGTTTTTTTTTTCAAATTTTCAAAGGGTCAGATTTTCCGGTTTTCCCGGGGGAAAGTCGACTTTCGCCAAAATCAAATTTTTTAGCCAGGTGAACGTTGATTCTAACTATTTAAGCGACGGGCTATCCAGAACTCTCAAAACTGTCGTGACGTATTGGAAATAATAAAATTATTTATTCTGTTTTATTTTTCAGATTTTATTGTATGAAATAAATAATATTTTTTATTCGGACAGAGGAATTTTTTTTTAATACTAAAAAAATTATCCGTTTAATTTGAAGAAAAACGCAACTAAAATCGAGGTTGGGTTTCAATAAACTCTTCATCATGAGGAAAACAGATGAACTCATGTTTTTATTTCAATGAAAATGTTCTATTCGGGTGGAAAAAAACAAGTTCATTTAATTTAAATTAACAATTCCGCTGAGTGCAGAGTGATGTTATTCAGAGGAGAAAAAAGGGCGAAATAAAAAAATTTGTTTTTAATACTTCCCGTCATGCTGTTTTCAATTGCCATTTCCATGCGACCGCAAAAACCGTTGGAAAATCAACACTCCGGGGTGTGTTTCCCCCGCATGTCTTTTGGATGTGATAAAACTGAGGGATCAGTCCGGAGAGTTTGGATATTCAGCCGCGGGTCGAGAAAAATTTTTGTTTGCAGGGTAAACACATTAGGTGCACAGGTATTCATACGACCCGGCTCCCACAGGAGTCCACCCAGGGCTAAAAAACCGACGATCAGAATATTATTTTCGACCACCTCGGGCTCCTTTTACTGTTCTCTCCATTTTCCAAAACCGGCGTCACGCGTACTTTGAAAATTGTCAATATTGTCGTACGTCATTCGTGGGAGTATTTTATCCCTCGTGAGATGAATAAACTCGGGAGGACTATCCCATCGGATTTATATGGAAATTAAACTTCCACTCTTCAAAAAAATGAGGGGAAAAGTTCCGCAGTTTAATTTTATTTTCATTATATTTAATTTTTTTCATTGAAATTAATTGGGTGGATGTTTCAGGGTGAAAAATCCGCGGTTTTGATGGACTTTATCTAAATTCATCTCCCCTCGAGCCCAAGACACTCCTCGAAACATCACAAGTGCCCTCAAGGCTCTATTGTCTGTCAAAAATCGAGGAATTTTTTCTTTCTAAAGAAGTTTTTATAAACACATTACGTGCACAGATATTTCTTCGGATTTATAAGAAAATTAAACTTCCACTCGTTTAAAAAAATGAGGGAAACGGTTCCGCAGCCTAATTTTATTTTCCCAATATTTACTTTCCTCGTATTTAATTTTTTTCATTGTAATTAATTAGGTCGACGTTTCAGAGTGAAAAATCCGCGGTTTTGACGGGTTTTATCTTAATTCATCTCCCCTCGTGCCCAAGACACTCCTCAAAACATCACAAGTGCTCTCAACCCCCCATTGCCTGAAAAAAAATGGAGAATTTTTTTTAGGAAAAAACCTCGCCTCAATTGATCACGAAGAATAATTCCAAGAACCTTATAAATTCGAACATTCAGATAGGATTATCCGACAGAAGGATGAACTTTTGAAACGTATCAAATTACTTCTGAACGTTGAAAGAGGGGATTCGTTGCGCCGCGAGCCAGTCTGATTGATTTCAAAACTTTGAAATTGAAGATTTCCAGCGATACAGATTAGACTGAAAGCTAAAAGCCGAGAGTCTACATAAACTTTGATGAGTTTTTCTTATTTTCTCGTCTTCATTAATGGGAATTGCAGAGAGACCACTTACACCGCACATCCTGAATCCTTTTTTTTCGGGTTGCGAGAGCCCAGGTCTTAATAGCACGGGCTGTTTCCACTTATCTGGGCGGAATTCTGTTTTTTTCTCCGCTTGAAACGAAAAACTATCTTATCAAACCTGGATTACAGCGAACGTTTGGGAATTCACGCGTGATAAATTTTCATAGGAAGCCTAGGGAATTCCCCAGCGTTTACTCTATTTTTCTTCTTTTTTCACAGAACAAAATCAAAAGAAAAATTTTGAGCCGAGGAATTTTTACAGGAAATATCTCAATAAAATTAATTGTTTGGAAAAAGCGAGTTCTATTGATTTTTTCTGTAGAATATTTTCCATCGAACGTTCCTATTAAAAAAAAACACATAAGCAGCGGAATTTTTCAATAGAATCGGCCAAAAACAAATAGAAAGTTTAATAAAATTTACCCGAAAGACATAAATGTCTCACGAGAACAATTACTACTACGAAAATTATCATGTTATGATGGAAATTTTCGTTTCGTCCACAAGTTAATTGATTCAAACCGAAAAAAATATTCCTGCAGGGATACATAATTATTCGGGAGAACAAATTCTTCTCTCTATCTCTATATCTTGTAGTTTTCCCGTCAATTTTTTTCGCTCTTATTTATTTTTTATGGAGGCATGCGTAAACTGCTGCTGTTTTTCTGATCGCTGTAAACTTACTCGGTTGTAAAAATCACTTGACCGAAAATTGTGAGCCTCCATCGAGACCCTTCGACCCTATTTTCTCCCCAGATACTCCCTCATTCTCCCTCCCCCCCGTATAATTAAATATCCACTCACGAGAGTTTGTATTCGCATTATGCAAATGCCGAATTATGACTTTTAGATTCTGAAAAGTGCTGATGTGTTATTCTCCTTTGACCCAACTTACCGGGAGTTTCGCTCGCCAAGGGCTGGGCTTCTCTCACATTTCATTCTCTCTGTACGCAGAACAAAAAGACAGCTCAGTGAAAGATAAAAAAATGTGGTGGAGAGAGAAACGAAGAGAGAAAGGGAAGAGCAAAAAAACACAATCGATTCAGCAGACTGAATGCGTATACGTGTGCCACACCTTTTTCCTTCTCTCTTCCTCGCTCACTTCACCCTTGTTGACGATCCATTGTGCATTTTATGGATTTCAAGGGTAAATGGGTTATGTATTCTTTCGTGAAAAATGAGGCCACGTAGCTATTAAGGAATATTGGAATGCGTGCGTGGACAATTGGCGCTGGAGGGAGGTGATTTGTTGTTCAAATGGGAAACATTTTTGTGGGGAATGCTCTCCGTTTGGACAACCCGGGGGGAAATCGGAATGAATTGCCGTTTGAAGAGTTGATTTTCGTTCTTGAAATTCAGAGCAGCGGAAATTCAAATGCAGTTGATGCTTGAATTTTGGATAAATTCTAATATTGGAGAACGATTCTATTTTTTAAAGTTCATGGGACAATGAGAATGAAGGAAAATTGGGATCATTCAGGCAATTTTCTAGTCTGAATTGCCAATCAATTGAAAATGATATTAAACACTGGGTTTAATTATCAGAATTAGTTTGAAAATTCAAGCTTTTATCAGGATATTAATAATTATTTTACATAAAATGCAGAATTTTACTGAATTTTTAAGATGAATAAAAAATTTCGCGACCTTACATTTCACAGAAATTATGGAAATTAATTTATTCCTGAAAGAAATTAAAGTATTATTCTTCCACTTTTGTATTATAATTATCATTTTTCAGTGGAGTAAACCTATGAATTTACACTGCTCAATTAAAAAATCCCCTTGAATTGAGAAATGAGAACATGAGAAATCCAAATCTAGTTACGCCTAAAAAAAAAAAATTCTTACAGTCATTAAAAACACTTCACCAGCCGAAATTCCCACCATCAAGAACCCCAAACTATTTGCCGATGACACCTTCAAGTCCATCCAATAATCTCTAGCTCTCTTCTCAAACTTTTATGAACCGAAAAAAAAAATTCCCATTCACTCCCTCAGAAGTCAAGCACCCCAGAAGCCCCGCGCGGAGCTCCGCAGAGAGATGATTGACAATAAAAAATGCAGCGGTCGCGGAAAACCCCTAGATCTTCCCTGTGACGTGCCGCAGCAATTGGATTCGCCCGTCAGAAGTATTCAATTGACTGAAAAATGCAAGAACAAACGAAAATTCGAGGCTCGTTTCGGGATGCACCGCGATGTGCCCGAGTGTGATGAATTGACAGTGGCACGCGGAATGGACGATGAAAGATCGATCGATTTCATCCCTTCGGCTTTTCAGGTGGACTCCTCCACTATTTCATCCCAGCACACACACCAGTCCACACGCATTGACTAGCAGCAAAGTTGCTGTGTACGCCGGAAACGATGATTTCATGTTTGGCCCCTCGTTCTCTCACAAAGGCGCATCGCTGTACTCGGACCTACTGGGTAAATCGTATCATGCGCCATATTCAGCAAAGTGCTTCCTCTCAACATTGACATGTACCCATCGTATCCCCTTTATTACCGTTTTCCCCGATACATCAATTAGTCATTATTTCTGGGATAAATCGGCTTATCGGGGAATTTTACAACCAGAGGACTTTGTCTTATCGATCTATTTTCATTACGCCAGACACAAACCCGTAATTATCCAGACAATTTTCTTGATTAATTCGGTCACTTTAATGGGTTTCTGGTAAATATTTTGGGATAAACGATAGATAATTGAAACTTTATCAGATGTTATTTAGGAAAATGTTTTAATGGGAATTTCTGAAACGAAATCATTCATATTTTTAGTGTTTTTTTTATGTTGTAGCATTCTTTATTCTTGAATGAAAGTTTAGGAAATATTTTTGAGTCTAGAGGATATGTAAAATGTAACTGACTTCGTTTTAAAGTCATTTACAGTTCGTACTACTTTTTCCTTATTCTGACGTTTAAGTTTTCAACATTTTCCTTTTAAAAACTTGAGCCACAAAATATTTAGGAAATTCTGCACAAAAAATTTTTGTTTCATCACTTTTTCCTTCAATTTTCAGATTTTTTTTATTTAAGCGTTTCAAGCCAATGCGTTCACTCAGATAATTTTCCGAATTTAATTCAGTTATTTTAATGCGTTGTCGAGGAATATTTTGGGATAAATTAATTTTTACAAGAATTTTTTAGCAGTTTGCGATGTTTTTTGAGAAAAATTCTTAATAGAAACGTCATGATATCTATAAAAAATAAATAAATACGTTATACTGGACCACCAGTAGCACCACTTCGTTTTCAAATAATTCACAATATTTGTAACGATTTTTTTTATTTTGCTGTAAAATTCTTGCATGAAAATGCAATTATTCTTAAATGAATGATTATGAAATTTTTTTAATTCCAAAGAATATGAAAAATGTAAATAACTGTTGTTCTGCTGATGACACGTGCACAATAAATGGTGAATAAATGAAATAATGGAAGATTTATCGTTACGCCCCTGGAGTGGAACAATGAGTACATTATTTGGTAGAAATTTCTCGGGTGAAAGGGCATTTGTCAGGGTGAGTGGCAACAGGAATTGACAGAGCTCACTATATCTCGTGATTTATGATGCCTCATATTTGTATCATCTACGTCTTGCGCTATTTTTCAGCTATTTACCCTCTGCCAACACTTCGTCCTTATCTCGGCGTCGATCGGACATGCTTTTATGGGATTAAAACGAACGTGATTGATGCTATCGTGATTGCACAATCGGATGACAACATGTTTGTTCATTAGGAGAATCAAAGCGATTGATTTTTGCGCAAAAAATTAATTTTATTACACATCGTAAAATACCAAAAGGAGTGAATGAATCAGCGGGAATGAAAATAAAGATCATTTTCATGACCCTTGTGGTCCAAATTGAGCGAAAAAAATTGATATTTTTAGTTGATGAAAATAATTATTGTCCTTTTGAAAAAAAAAATGTGACCCTTCTAACAATTTTAATTAATTATTTTTTGAAAATATTGTTTTTGCAAATAATAAATTGTTAAGCTCACATTTTCTCATCCGAATCACCAATTATCTTTATTCCAGATATGCTATCGTGATGGCAGCAGCAAAACAATGACAATTCATTTATTCCCCAGAAGAATAAAGATCGATTAATTTGTTCTGGCGTATTTAATAATTTAATGGACTATTATCCAGGGACAACAGTCCCTGAAATATGTTTCCACTCAAAAAGACAGTAATTATTGCCCTTTTAAATAATTTATTTTGGAGCTCTCCACATTTTCTCATTCCACTCATCAATCAAAAAGAATTAAAAATATGTTGCGACTCTCGTGAAAAATGGGTTTATTATTTTCTGAAAATATCCTCCTTTCAAATATTAAATTTTTACGCTCACACTTTCTCATCCGAGTCACCAATTATCATCATTCCAGGTATGCTACCATGATTGCACTAACAAAACAATGACAATTCGTTTATTCCCCGGAAGAATAAAGAATAATTAATTCGTTCTGGCGAGTTTAATGATTAAATGGACTATTGTCCAGGGACAATGGTCCCTGAAATGTATTTCCACTCCCGGTTCTTGGCGGAATAACATAATTCAATGGTGTCTGGATTAAATTTCAATGGCAACCTGGTCTGTATAACTTTTAGAAACGATTATGTATGCAGTGCAAGCAGAATGGGCACAATTCCCCAGCATTTGGACACGGGAAACCATTTGTAACGCCCTGGTAGCACTCGACAACACTCAAACATTGTTCCACAATTGTTTATTCATCTGTGCAGAAGAAAAAATGATAATTCAATCCCGATGGGACTGGGAGTTTTTGCATTTTCTCTTGTGCGTAAGTAATATCCAGCATTTGCATTTATGTTTCGCAGTGTCACTAGTTAATCCCAAGTCGTCATTTGATGCGAACTCTTGAGAGACTCCTTAATAAGGTGCATCGTGGGGGAACTCTCTCAAGGCTTCATTCATTATATAGTAATAGTTCTATCGCATCTCACCGAGTGGAGGAGAAAAAACTTCAGTATGAAGCGGAAGTTTCGTATTTTCTTGGAAGTTGAGCCGCTTCTACTACATGCGCTGCGGTAAATTATCTCCTGTTTGTTTGTTACACGCGAGAAGGCACTTTCAGTGGGGGAGATAATCCGACCGATGATTACGGATTTCATGCAATGAAATATTTGTTGACAAAAAATTTGATCCATTAGAAAAGAAATTCTGTTTTTTTTTACTTTTACGAGTAATTTTGGGATAAAAATTAATAGAATTTTAATTGAGTTTATTATTTGTTGTTTGTTCATTGAAGACAGCAGGAATTTCATTTTATTTTATTTTATTTTAAGGCCCAACAAATGTCAATAGAATCCACAGATTTTTTTCAAATTAAATTTCAATGATTTTTAGTTCAATTTTTTCTGTTACAAGATTTTTTATTCTGACGTTTTCCTTTAGAAGAATTTTTCCATCGTTCTCAGACGAATGTTTTGAATATAATTTTTACTCTACAGAATCTGTAGAATATTAATTAAATAAATTTCGATGGAAATTCATAAAAATCACTAGGTTTTTCACACTTAATTTCTTAATAATATAAAAAAAATTAATTATTATAAAGTGAATGTTTGGAAAATATTTCAGAGTTTAAGGGATATGAAAAATGTAAAGTGTATGAATGTCAATAGAATTTCATAACAAATGGCAAGTTATTTTCATTAAATTTCTCCACTATATTTTAAAAATGGGACAATATCAATGACCTTGACCCACTCTCACCGACTCGTTAAACGTTCACTGGCCCATTCGTAGATAAATTCAGCAGCAGAATATTCCACACAGACAGCGGGAAGAGCTCGTGTGGGTAAAACAAGTCGGCAGGAAGTGGTGGGGGGCCTCAGCGATTTGTACGAGAGGAGAGACACAACTTTTAAAAGTCCAACCATGAATAGAGAGAGAGTCTAGACTCTAGAGTACTGTGTTGTGGCGCTCTGTGTCCAGTGTATTTCCCACAAGTTTTGGGTACGTCCTTTGCTCGTGCACCAGTTGATTTCTCATTAACATGGACAATCTCCAAGTTGAAATTGATACCGGGAAGTTGAGGGGGGGCAGAGAGACCAGTGTCTATGGGAGAGAGTATGTGGCGTTCAAAGGAATACCTTATGCTCAACCACCAGTTGGGGAACTTCGGTTCGAGGTGATTTACATTTATCGTTATAGGATTGTAATGTATTTTCGGAAAATATATTGGGATGAATGATTAATGATAATTGAATTTTTTGTTGTGGTTTCTGATGTTTAATCATTTTTTTTGCATATGATAAAAATTCTTAATGGAAATGTCTGGAATTTTATGCTCAACCACCAGTTGAACATTTTTGTTTTCACGTCATTCGGATTTTCAATGAAGTTTTTTGTCTGTTGTAACGTTCTCCATTTGAACATTTAATTATTCTTAAATGGATGCTCAGAAAATGTTTGAGACGAAGTGTCCGGACGATATGTCAAATGTAAATGACTTTGTTTTCAAGTTATTTCTATTTTTCACATTTTTTTCCGGTTGTGACATTTCCCTTTTCAATATTTCCGTTTCAAGAACTTCCGTCGCAAACTGTCTAGCAAATGTTTCAAAGTCTGAATGAGGGAAAAGACTTTTTGTAAAACCCTTTTCAGCAAGAAATGCATCAATAAAAATATTTCTCTATTCACCCGATTCCGCAATATTTATTCAAAAGTCAACAAGCGGCTGAGTTGACTCGTCTCGTTCCACTAAATTGGATTTTTATCGTTCAAAATAGGATCCGCGACCGCCACTGAAGTGGACCGGTGTGAGGGAAGCGACAAACTTCGGTGACAACTGTGCCCACATTGATCCAATAATTCGTGGTATAGTGGGAAGCGATGATTGTCTATATCTCAATGTCTACACAACATCGATCCACCCGCAGATTCCAAAGGCCGTCATGGTCTGGATTCACGGCGGGGCGTTTGTCCTTGGATCCGGTGATGATACCCTGTTTGGACCGGATTATCTCATTGATAAAGATATTGTTCTGGTTACAATCAATTATCGTCTTGGAGTCCTAGGTGAATTTCATCGTCAAACTGTAGCCAGTGCTTTCTCCGGGAAATTCTATTGAATTTCTCTTGGAAATTCATTAAAATCCTATTAAAGATTCTATTGTTTTTTAATTTAGAGTTTTTTAAACTTTTTATGACATTTAATGCGCAAAATTTCTCATGGAAGTCTCCAGAGAATAATTCATATGAAAATGAAAATACATTGATTTTTTTTTCAATTAAATGCTGATATATAAAAAACAAATAGCTATTATAGAGTTTTAATGGAATTCATTTATACTTTTTCCAAGTTATGTTTCAATTTGTATTTTTACAGAAAAAACCTCACGAGAATTAATGTATTAAAATGGCAATTTATTTACTTTTTCAGCTGAAATATTTATAAATAGAAGACAAAAAGAATTTTTGATAGAATTTCAGTGGAATTTTTTAAAGAAAGCATTTTCTTTTTGAGTTTCTCGACCAAATGAAATTTATTAAAAATTTAAATGAGATAATCTTAGGTTTTCTGAACCTGGAGAATGAGATTGCAGCGGGTAATCAGGGCCTGAAAGATCAGGTGTTGGCTCTGCAATGGGTAAAACGGAATATTGATAGATTCGGAGGGGATCCGGGTAACGTTACGATTTTTGGAGAGAGCGCTGGTGGCGCGTCTGTTCATTATCTGACTATATCTCCTTCAGCTCAAGGTATTAACGCCACAGTTTTGTTTCACACAATGTACACACTGGCTACATACATAACCGGGGTGTTTGCAGGATTATTTCAGAAGGCTATTATACAGAGCGGGTCGGCGATAAATCCATGGGCCAGAGTACCAGGATCACCCAAGCGATACGCCCGCCAACTTGCCGCTTTATTAGGGAAGGAGAGCGATAATCCTGCGGAATTGTTGAGGCTCTTCAAGAGTGTCGATGTGCAAGAGTTAATACGGGCGCAGGCGAAAATTCCCACGAAAAATGTAGTTGAAAAAATTTTAATTACCAATTATTTTTAATTAACTCCATCAATTTCACAGGAAATTCAGAGCCGAAATGTTGTAATTTGAAGTTTTTTCTTTATGGGATTAACCCGAAGTTATATATTCAACAAATAATAGTTTATGTGAAATTTTCGGAGGATATTTACGCGGAAAAATCATTTACGGTTTTTTTCATGAATAGTTTCCGTAATTTATTTGCAAGAACGACACGAATCATTTATGAATGTAAAAGTAAGCGGTATTCCATAAATTTCAAGAATTCCATTTCAATTTCAGTTTATTTTCTTAATCGTAAAAATTGAATAGACAGTTTAATGTCAATTTTAACGCAATTGAGTGCCGCTATACCGCGAATGCATCAATCAATCGAATCAATAAAACCCCAATCCCCCAAACTTGATTGTTTCCAGGATAAATTGCATTTCCTCAATCCATTTGGACCAGGTGTGGATGCACTATCAAAGAATCCATTTCTACCGATACCCCCAGAGGAGGCCATGAAATCCGGCATCAAAGTGCCCTGTATGATCGGTTATATGAGCGACGAAGGCCTCCTAGTCCTAGCAGGTGCAATAAATTCGCGTTACGACGTGTCTCATCACAAATTCATTTTCAATTTGGTTGGAGGATTAGTATAACCTGTTGGTTTCAGGCTTGAATCTCGATATTGATGGAGAAACGACATCCGGAATTAATCCCGAGCGATTCGCCGAGATTGATGAGAAGTATCAGACCTGCATGTTGCATCCAACAGCAGTGAAACACTTTCAGCAGAGGAATTTCTCGGTGGCTGATGTCAGGAAAATATACTTCGGCAATCAGAAAATTTCCACGGAGACAGTAAAGAATTTTGTGGACCTCCAGGGAGACGCTCATTTCCTCTGTGGCATTCACGATGTCCTCGATATTCAGGTTAAAACGTCGAAAAACCCGACGTATCTGTACAAGTTTGATTGCGACATGGGAACATCTCACATCAAATTGTTCATGAATATTAATTTTCCTGGTGAGCTGGACGTGCGAAGAAATTTCATAGATAAACCTAGGGAATTCGGCATTTTCAACGGAAATGTTCGATGGAAATTTAAAAAATGCGCACTAGTTTCCAAATTTTTCTATAAAATCGCTTTTTTAAGGAAGGAAAATGAAATTTCACAAATTGTAAAACTGTGGAATTTACCTATAGAAGTTTAATCGGAGAGAATTTTTACCGAATTCACTGGGTTTCTCTATCAAATATTTCCGTGCGTATGTTAAATTCACTCCAAGAATAATACATCATCCCTCCGCATATGCATCAGCGGTCTAACATTAAACTGTTTTCATTTTTAAGGCACCTGTCACGGTGATGAATTACCTCTACTATTCTACGCAAAATTACTCCAGAAATTTGGGGTTGAAGCTCCAGATCCTTCCTCTGTCCAGTGGTTACTTATTCAGCGCTTCACGGAAATGTGGACTAACTTCGCCAAGACTGGGTAATGTTAAAAATACATCTTTCATAATTTTTCGGAGAGGGTGGGGCGCTGGGGCGAGGGGAAATAACTTCCGTGATGCTGTGCATACACAACTTCCTGATGCATTACAAGTTAACCGGAAAATATAAATGGATTATTCATATTTAAGGAACCCGACATCGTCGACATCTCAATTTTTGCCGGTCACGTGGACCCCCGTTACGAAAATGCAGGAGTACGAGTGTCTGAAAATTACGGACGGTCTTGAGATGACGAGGGAGATCAATGTTTTCAATCGGTTGAGCTCGCAATTGAAGAATAAATTGTAAATGTTATCGTAATTGTTGGATTCGTACGCAAAGAGAATTATTTTCATAAATACGACGGATGTAGCGTAAAGTTTTAGGCATTATTGTTATTAGATTTTCTAAATTTGAATATCTATATTTTTTTCTTAATTCTTAGCAGATGTGATAAATTTGTTACTTGTTAAATGAATAAATATGAAATTATTTTTATCAATTTTTGAAATTTCTTTCTGAAGAATTCCGATGAAATTCCATATCCAGGCCCCCGCAATAAATTGATCAATAGATTCTAACTCATTTGAAAGCAAAAAATGTGCTTTCCACGGAAAAAAATTGCTCCGCATCATCGTGAATTCAATGTATTATGAATGAAGAATAGAATGAAAAAAATGCGCAAGAAATCCAGACGAAATAATCCCGCGTCATTATAATTCTTTAAAACAAAAACCCCATGACTCAGTAAAAAAATTTATCAATAGAGTCTAGACTCAATACAGCCAGAAAAACGTACTTTCCCAAAAAAAACGCTCCCCATTATCACGACTTCAACGCGTCATGAATGTAAAACAGAATGAGGTAAAATGCGGAAGACACAAAAGAAGTGATCACAAGTCATTAAAATTCCATTGAAAAGAATCATCATAACTCCGTAACAAATCCATTAATCCAGAATGATGACTAAGCAAAAAAAAACCCCTTCAACCGAAAAAAAATCCCCAAATGATCGCCATTTCTTTCGCATTATCCCCAAAAGTTACAGAAATGACAAAAATATTTTCGCCTGTCAATAACGATAACCAGCGAATCCAGTCGCATAGCTCACGCGAGTTCGAAAATAAACCTGATGCCTCACGATAATCCCACAATCACAAAATTACCGAACACACGTACGAGACCGTCTCGACACACTCCCCACACATTCAAACCTGTTTATCTTCCCAAGAATACGTGACTATGGGCATGCGTAGTGGGTGTGTACGAGGCAGTTGGCAAAGTCAGTCGACCGTGTTCATTATTCTGTCTCGTTTTATTCCACCAGTGTTCCCCCGAGTGTTTTCACCCCTTCAAATTTCTCTATCCACCCCCAAAAATAATACCCGTCCGATCCGTCTAATTAAATCGAAGAGCCCCGAGTGATGACTACAACTCCATAAATACCTATTACCCCGGGAAAATTCTAGCTGTCAGATAAGCCGGCGCCTCCCGGGAAAACATTTCCAAACATCGCGGGAGGAAAAAAAAACATTTATTCGTGCAGTTCCGCATCAGCCGAAGCGAATGGAACACACCCCCATTTCCGAGAAGACGCGCTCAAACGGTCAAGAGTAACATAACCCCCGATGGACTCGGCGTACCTCGAGGCGATCCAGGGGATTCCCGGATCGACGCCAGGCGAAAAGTACAAGGCGCTGAACGCCGCCGCGGCCGCGGTAATATCTTCAAAATCAAAGAACCCCGACGTCAATCCCCTCCGCGAGATCAAATCCCTCGGCATCCCCGAGCCCCTGATACCCCTGGTGCATGCTGAAGTGTCGAAAAACCTTCGCGACCCGGTGGGAATAATCGAGGCGCTGAAATCGGAGGACGAGATTGTCTTTGATCGTGCACTCAAGGCCAAGTGGTTCTTTGACGGCAGCAATCCCCAAATTACTAATGCGCAATACTACGAGGATCACATCTTCCCCGACGTGTCATTGGACCACCGCGAGGCCCTCGTGAAGAAATTATCCGCGTCTTTATCGTCCCAAAACGCGGATAAATCGATAGCGGAGGGTTTTTACGCCGAATTGGCAGCAAAATACGGTGGAAAATTGGCGGAGTCACTGCTGATCGCCTGCAGCGAGGAATTCATTAAAAAGCTCATCATCGAGGAGCGGAAAATCGGCCTCAATACCCGCCTGATGAAAATTATTTATCGCAGCTATCCAAATGTCATAATCGATTACCTGAAATTGAGCAACCGCGATGACCCTCGCGAGCGCAATTTTGCGGTGGTAAATATTTCTGATTATACGGATTTTTTGCCGATACTGTTGAAGAGAAATATCAACAGTTTTATCGAGGTAATTGAGATGCACGAGCGCTCGCTGGGGATTAAATTAAGCCGGAAACGAACCGAGTTATTTATGAAACAGGGGATTGATGCTGTCGTCCGCAGCCCCAGGGCCTTTCTACCGATGATGCCGTTGAAGGTCACTGGAAAGTTGTCAAAAGGTCAATTCAAGTCGATGTTCAGGAATATCTTTCCGGAGAAGAGGGAGCAGTTCAAGTTCGAGGAGATTTTCGGGTATTTAGAGTACTATCAGGAGGAGAAGCTGGAGCTGTTGCTGTCGACTTTCGAAGAGGTTTACGGGGTGAAGTTGTTGGATTGCGAGGGCCAGGTGACCCCGGAGGTCCTGAGGGCCCTTCCTGCGGAGGAGAGAGTGAGACAGGCGAGGAAGAAGCTGGAGAGGGACCAGGACTGGCACCTGGGGGGCAGCTGGGAGTTCAAGATGTCGTGGAGGTGCTATCTCTCGACTGAGGAGTCAATTCCGATGATCAAGGAACAGATCAGGAAGAGCTCGGACGTCAACGACAGGAGGGATTTGCTGGAGCTGATGATTTTCACTTGCGCTGTCAACGGGGATGAGGTGGCACTGCTGGAGGTCCTCAAGTACATCAACGTGAGGCACAAGAACGAGCAGGGGTGGCTCCTGTTGGAGGTCCTGGGGGGATTGCTGGAGTATTTCCAGGCGCAGAACCTCAGCGCCGAGCACTGGGAGGTCCTGGATGATCTCATTCGTCTGCTGGACGTTAAGAATGAACTCCAGAGCAGATCTGGTCAAGCACAGCAAGTTATCACCGCTGGTATCCACTTCAATCTCATCAATAAGCTGCCGATCGATCGTAAAATTAATCTTCTCATCGAACTCTACAGCAAAACTTGGGGTGGTAAGTGGAATATTTTGACTGATTATCCTGATTATGAGCGAAAGTGTTTGGAGAGTTTTCTGGAAATTATTGAACAGAGGTATCCCGAGAACCATGAGATCTGGAAAGAGTCGTGGCCGGCCGCGGTGATTGATCTCGTGCAGGCGATCTACAATTTCAACGAGAGAAACTCGAAAAATCCGACGTCTAAACTAGAGAATTTCTCGTTGAAGGGTTTTCTCTGGTTATTGGAGGCTGTCAAGAAAATCCTTAACGATAAAGATGAGGAGAAGTGGACCAAATCGAGGCTGTCGGAAATCCTGAAGAAAGGAGAGAAGGATCTGTGGGAAGCCTTAGTTCCAGGTAAACCAGAAGGGCCTGTAATCAATTTTCAGACGACAGAGGTTCTCTGTCTTCTCAAGAAAAATCCAAAGGAGATCCTGGAAAATTGGGAGAAATATCTCGAGGGACTGAGAGAGAACATCTACGGGAGACTTGCTCAGAGGTTCGTGAAGTCGTGTCGCTGGCACCAGGAATTGCCGATCAAGTTTTCACAGAAAGCTGTGAGCAATCTCACGACCAACAAGGATGCTTGGAGCTTGGTCGTCCTGGCTCTACTGTACGACGGAAGCGCCTTCGAGCGGGTGATCACACCGTTCGTACCGAAAACCCCGGGACTTAATCCAAATGACGACAACGCTAAGACCAATTTCGTCCTGACCTTCACGATTCCCAAGTCACTGAACCTGGTGATTCCACCGGTCTCTCCGGATCTCGTCCTGGAGTTCTGCGTCGGGGATTACATCCACACGGCTGTTAACTGCCTGACGAACATCGGTCGAAGGGTTTCAGCTGACAAAGTCATTCCTTTCGCGATTAAATTAATGGACAGGGGTGTGTCAATCAAGAAACACGGCATCAGGCTGTTCACTCGTGTGGCGAGGAACGATGCAATTAGAGTTTTATTGACAAATTTACTGAGGAATGAAAAGCATCGATCGATCCGGGCTATTGTGTTTGATAAGATAATGCAGATGTTCAGGGAGGAGCCGAGCCGAGAGACATGGCCGATCATGCGTGAGGCTATTCAGGATCTGCGGCCCGATGACGACGCAATTATGGCCATGACCAACATCAGCAGGATTCCTGATGAGTTCGTTGTCGATTACGTGAGAATGCTGCTCGCCGCGATCAGGCGGCTTGAGGGAGTGGAGAACGGACTTGACAGGAAGCAAGCTTTGGCCAGATTCAGCCAACTCATAAATTCAGCTATCAGCGTTGCTTATGTCTTCCCAGAAGAGCTGCACGAATTCATCCTGAAGGAGTACTTTGCTGATTTATCGCAACCTGATTATGCTTTCTCACCCGCAATGAGGTATTACGTCGTTCGGGGGTATCTGATGAGGGCTGAGGAGAAGTTGGAGCATCGTCTCCAGCATCTCACAGGTTTGTTGACTGAGATTATTAAAAAGTACTGGGATGTCGAGGGGGAGAAGGCGGGATTGTTACTCGGGAATCATGTGGTTTATAAGTTTACTCAAGAGGTCATTGAGCAGCAGTTCTCCTCACCAATTACTAAGGCCATTGTGCAGGCGCTATTCAAAAGCTTCTTTTCAATTCTGAAACCCCCGCACGCGCCGACTTCCTATTTATATCTCACCTACGCGGCTTCGTTCGAGGTCGCGATAGCGCCGAAAGATTTGGCGGGAAAAATCGCGCAACTTTTGCCGACTATCATTGCTGCCCTCTCCAGGGAGTCACTAGCCCTCGTTGCTAAGGTTTTGCACGAGTTCTTGGACGCGAGGATATCGCGGGATGAGTGGGGACACTCGGAGTTGGAGTTTGTGGAGAGCCTTCTCGAGTTTCAGAACGAGGATTCCACTATTTTGGCATCGATGATGCTGAACTGTAGTTTTAAAATTACGGATGAGCCGCGCTTCTGGAGAATTGTGAGGGGGTTGCGGAAACATCAGCATCCGGCTGTCGTTGCGAATGTCTATGTGTGTGTTAACCAGTTAGAGGGCAAGTGATGGGGCATGGGAGTTTCTATTTTTTTTATGCAGTGGGAAATGTTGGAGTGAGCTATTTTTTCAACTTCGAGAGTAGTTTTATGCGAATGTAAAGGTTTTTTTTTTTTCAATAATAAATATTGTATTTTGCTGCATTTCGATGTTTTCGAAAGTGTCAGTTGTGTATTTTTGAAATTATGCACAGAGGGAGTTATTAATGTGCGAGTATGAAGATTGATTTTTGATAAATAATATTGTATTTTCCATTCTAAAGAGATTCTGCGATCAAATCTACTAGAACCATCTAGATTTATGCGACTCGATTATAGAATTCTCACGTTAAAGTGCGAAGTTTTTCATTATATTGGATCTTGTGTTTTGAATAGAGAAAAGGGAATTCTATATTTCAATTTCAAGAGTGCGAAGCTATTCGTGAAGCGGAATATTAGCATGCGAATATAAAGATGTTTATATTTTGATTTTTTCAAAAGCACTAGTTGTGTATTTTTGAAATTATGCACAGAGATAATTATAAACATGTGAGTATGAAGATTAATTTTTGATAATATTGTATTTTGGATATTAAGAGGTGAATTTTGCAGCCGCATTTTGCAGATTTCGAAAGCGCCAGCTTTGTATTTTTGAAGTGATGCACAGATGAAGATATGAAGATTGATTTTTGATAATAAATATTGTATTTTGCATTCTGCGATCAAGTCTCCTAAGAGGCAGCCAGACTTATTGAACCAGATCCCAGAATTCTCATTCTTCATTCCAAAAAATCCGCAATCTCCGCTCCTCCTGAAATTTCCCATTCTCAAAAGAATCCGTTATACTCACATGACTCGTCGAATCCAGTGATAAACGAGGGACACTTCGTGAAGACCTTCTGACCCGCCGGTGTATCCGGCCAACAAGACCATCCATCAAACAGTCCAGGGCAATAAGGTTCTGCGAGAAAAAAATTACCCGATTGAGATTAAATGTAAATACCTGTCTGAATGGTGAATTTTACGACTGTAAATAGACAACAATTGGACTCGATACGATGTCGGTAAGTATAGAGGCACTTCGGTCGAGGGAAACGATCTAAATTTACGAGCATCAGGCCGACAATCCCCTCGGCTTGATCGAATGTCCTTAAACGAGAAGAAAAAACATTTCCATCGATCGTTTCTCGGGGGGAAACTATGCACGTGAGATCGGTATATCCAAAACTGATGGTTCTATTGAGATTCAGGGCGTCAGGGTGACAACGTGAAGCTCTTCGCAGCAGAATAGCTCAGGGGGAAGGGGGTGGGTTTCCGGGGGGGATTTACGACCAGATCAGCGTTCAATTTGTCTTAGCAGACGAATTTTATCGTCGCCTTGTTGCCAAGGGCCGTCCACGTCGTGGAACAGGGAGCTAATGAAATAATTATGGGAATCATAACTTATCTGTCGGGGTTAATTGGACAACACAATAAGTTATTTTTCTTTCTTGTTTTGGTTTGGGGAAGCAACGAAGGGAGAGCACCCGTAAATGGAGAATAATTTTTGTCGGTGAAAGGCGCGCAGAGAAAAATATTTCGTAGAGAAACATAACGAATTCGATGGAAATTTTTATTAATTTTTTACTTTATTCAATTCGATCAAAAATTAAAAGATGAAATTCTCATTTCAATAAAATAGAATTCAATAGAATTTTCTAACGCATTCACTGGGATTTTGTAGTAAATTTTTTCGTTTGTGAAACGGACTTTTATACAATTAAGTAATTTTAATAATTTTTTATTTCACTTTAATACTCGATACCCCCCGGGTGTACAACTTATGCTCGAGATGTCGAGAGCGCCCACTCGAGTTTCCCAGCGTTTTCGTTTTATTGAACAACTTGTTGAAACGACAAACTCCCTATTGCGGGCCTCGGGGTTCGAGCTCCCCTTCTCATTTTCACTTTTTCACCCTCATAAATCCCACCCTTTCTTTTCATTTCCGGTAACGATGATTTAATATTAATTTATGTTCAACTGCTCGATGAATTACGGAGAGGTTTTTTCCGCCATCAGGGGTATGTAAATAACAGCCTTTTCCCCCGTACGGCACAGAGGGAGAAAAGTTGAATAAAATTATCCGGAAATCGAGAGAAATTTTATCGTGGGATAGGCGATCGTAGAGAATAGAGCTTTTCGTTTATTCCGGTCATCGAACTGAAATATTGTGAGTAGAGAAATGACAAATTTTGGTAAATATTGATATTTAAGATGATATACACTGTTGAGAATTTTTTCACTGAAATTTGCAGTCAAAGTTTTGGAAATTTCTAGTAAGTAATATTTTCATTGAAATTTTAAGGGATTTTGTTATTGAATAGGCGTAATTTTATTATTAATATTAATATTAATTTCAGCGGAGAAGAAGTCGCCATTCGTCTCGCACTTTTTTGCCCCCATGTGGGGTGAAAAGACCCAGAAAGGGGCTCCGCTCCACGATTGCTAGCCTTGTTCGGTAATTTTTCTCCAACTTTTCTTCTCCCTGCCGATGCAAAAACCCGGAAATCTGGATTGAGATATGTTTTCTGGATTGAGGATGAGAATGCCACAGACATTATGCAGGAGAGAATCTCGCACGTTTCTCGTCTTCTGTTTTATAGGGAAGCACTAGAGTGCAATAAGAAATTCAATACATCCGGCTTATGGGATGTATTCCATTTTTTTTTAATTCCATTCTCTTTGTAATTCCGGTCGTCGGGGGGGTGGAACATTAAGGGAATCGAGATTTTCTCTCTCTCCACGGGGGAATGTCTCCGCATAATGCGATTAAGTTTGAAAACTTTCTTATTTATCTGGAAATTGAAAAATTCCTGACATATTGAATTCAGTCCGGAATATTCAGTCGGAGAGAATTTGTCATCGAACGGTTTTTCAGTTGACGTCTCGTTGCGTCAATTATCCGAGTTTCGGGGTCAATAATTGGCCCTGCGACGCGGGATCCTGTTTCTGGGGGATCGGAAGGCCTCTTTGTCCGGAGGTACTGTCAACTTTACTAATTGCCAGTCAGGTGAGAACATCTGGGCTTTTTCAGTCTTGTGGGGCTGGGGCTTCAGCCAACTTTACGGTTCTGGTGACAACTGCGGGATATTTCCAGTATCGATTCCATCAGGTTGAATTTTACGGGGGTATAACGGGTTTTATCGTTTCTATTTTGAGGGAAGGAAGATCCTTCATTGAGTGCATTACACTGAGACAATTTTTTAAAAGAATTTTTGAGAATTTACATTTTTTGCTTTGGATTTTTTGTGTTATTCTTCAATTGTGCATTAATGAGTGACTGTAATTGAATTTTTTTTTTCAACTGCAGGTATTATTGAGCCCTAATAAAATATAATTCATCGATTAGTTTTGTCATTTGAGAATTTGCGAACATTTTGAATTTTTTGGAAATAATAATTCCGGGGATATCTTTCAATATCATGCTTCCAATGGATTCAAATTATTAATTTATTACTTTTACTAATAAATGAATATTTAATTTTAATATTAATTAATATACATCATTAAATATTAATTAAAAATTTAAAAAGAGCAATTTTCCACTCCTTTTCTCTTTTATTGAATTACAAATTTAATTAATGAGATTTAATTATAAATCAATTATAAATCCGTTGGTTTATTCCCCTGACAAAAAATTATAACAATGAAATTAAAATAGATTTTTAAAATGACCTTGGCGACCCCGTGTTTTTCCTCCTGAACTCCACATGACTCTTTTAACAGTAATAATTAACACCAGAAAACCCGGTACCAAGTGAATCCGAGCGGCCTCTCAGCTGGTTGCATCAAAGCTTCTTAATTATCTCGACCCACGTGGCTGTCGTTTTTTATCCGAAGCATCAGAGGTCTCCTGTATTGCACGGAAATAACGGGTCTTCCTTCCCTCAGAGGTGGTTTTCATTATTAGGAATTCACAGTGGACTTCTGCTTTCCAGAACTTCTACCTCTCACATCCAATTTGTATTAAACAACACGTATTTTTATTCAACCGCTCATTTTTCCTCGTTTCGCCAAAGCCGAAATCCAATCTTCTGGTCCATCTGTGTTCCCCTTTGGAAATAGGAAGATGGAAATGTTATTCGAGCCGTTTGGGATCGTTGCTCCAATGGGGGTTTTTGCAAACGACTCTCCGTGATTTTATCATGATCTCCTCTTTATTTCTTATTTTATACGCAATTGGAGTTGATGAAGGTACAGATATTGGAGAAATTATGGGGAAATAAATTTTGAATCCGTTAAAAAAAATTATTTTAGGTTTGACAAGGATTGGTGATGAATTTTAACTGCAGTTTTGTCTCTTCTTTGATGAGAGAACCCTCATTTTTACAATTAGAACCAAAAAATGTGGAAATATAAAAATGTTCAATCAATTTTCAAAATTTAATAGAAGTGATTTTTTTTAATTCATCAAAAAATTCTAAAGATTTATCATTTTTTTCATTTTATAAATGAATATATATTTTATAAACGAATAAATGGATATTGAAGATCAGAGATTGGACCACAATGTCACTTTTTTTTTTTCAATACTTTGGAATCCCTCAGTCTCTCACAGGACTGTAGTTGCATTTCCCCTGAATTCACGAAAAATGTTCAATCAATTTTCAAAATTTAATAGAAGTGATTTTTTTTAATTCATCAAAAAATTCTAAAGATTTATCATTTTTTTCATTTTATAAATGAATATATATTTTATAAACGAATAAATGAATATTGAAGATCAGAGACTGGACCATAATGTCACTTTTTTTTTTTTCAATACTTTGGAATCCCTCAGTCTCTCACAGGACTGTAGTTGCATTTCCCCTGAATTCACGAGCCTATTTGATCGAATTCGAGAGGTCGATGAAGAGTCTTGCGGACAGAGGTCACACGCTGGACGTAGCTCATTTCCCCAGATCGAGGGATATCCCAATTACTCTTGATGTTGTCCCACCACCGACGCACTCTTCGTCGTACAACAATGTGACGTACGCCGAATTTGGTGAAAAATTAGTGCCTCTGATTAATCGGGTGGGAACAGAGCGAGGGAATGGCGTGTCCTGCTGTGGGGAATCACAAGCTGATGATGTTGATCGAGAGGAGCAAGGCCGAGCCGTCTAATTCCCCAGTAGAATTTCATCTTTCAATACAATTTTTTTATTGAAATGCTTTCCATAGAAATTCCTCGACATGAATTTTCTACGCTTTCTGATCTATTTTTCTTCGCTTTTCATAACACAATCTAACAAATCAATTTGGGAAATTTGAGATGAGGCGTGTCTATAGAAAAATCGAAGCCGGTTTTGTTTTTTCGCGCAGATAAGCTGCGGAATTTTTTGAGAAAAAATTACCGACAACTAATAAAAAGGGAAATAGTCATTTTTTATCCTCTTTTCGGCTGAGAATCCATAGCGCAAAGTTTTCCCCGTATTTCAGTAGTTTTTTTTCACCTCACCCACGAAAATCAGTAGAATTTCATCTTTTTACATAATTTTTCCAATAGAAAGTCCGCGCCATGAATTTCCCAACGTTTTTCCACTCATTTTCCTTCTCTTTTCATAAAAAAAAAACAAAAAACACTTGGAAAATTTGAGCCGAGGCATTTATAGAGGAACATTTTTCATGAAACATTTTCATTGAAAAAAAAACTCGCATATGAGCTGTGCAACTTTTCAATGGAAATCGTAGGAATCAAATAGTAGAATATAATGTCCAAGTGACTTCGCTAGATTTTTCTATGAATTTTTTTTTTATTCGTGTTCCGAGGCCTCTTAATTAATCAATCATGTTGACGACAACCCGCCATCGCCCCCCCCCCAACAGCGACCGCATAATTTAATCAAGTAATCCGGATCAACCATCCACATACTCATAGCAAACAGTTTCCTGTCAATTGGTCACATGTTGAATGTTGCGTAATTGTCGTAAGCACCTATGGCCGCCCGCCCGGGATATATGATATCGCTGGGAATTCAGATGGCTTTGACTTCATCCCTTCCGAACCGTACAGTTCCAATCGCATTGATTCCAGGAATCATTGATTCACGATTCCAGGAATCGTGTTGCCAGTCTCGTCAGCAGCCCCTATCACAAGTGGTCCTTCTATCATCCCGCAAATTCCCAGAATGCCATTCTGAATAAGTACGCGTGGGAAGAAATTCGATAGAAAAATTTAGCGAATTCGCTAGAACGCTCTATTGGAATTCTCTAGAAATTCTATTGGGATTCTATTAAAATTCTAGGGAATTCCATTTGTTTTCGCGGCAATTCTATTTATTTTTGCGCTGATTCTATGATGTATTTGGTAGGTCAATAGATTTCGTCATAAGACAATAGATTTCGATTTTTCTATGTGAATATTCTCTTGGAATTTTATCTATGAGGTCAGAATTTTCCAAGTTTTAATAGAAAAATAATTTTAATAGAAAAATCTCAAGAGAAAAATTCAAATAGAAAAATCGAAAGCTATTGATTTTTTCTAACAACAAAACAAATAGTTTTTTAACGAGAATTCCCACAGAATTTTAATAGATTCCCCGTAGAATTTTTCGAGAATTCCAATAGAATTTTCTAGCGAATTCGTTAGAGTTTTCTGTTGAATTTTTTTATACGTGTATTTTCGGAAAAATGGCGCTCATGTTACGGTCCACAGAGGCAGACCAATAACTCCTGGGGTCGTTGAGGTCGGGGATATGCACTTGGTTGACAAATATGTAACGCCTCTGTTTTATGCGAGTATCTTTCTTCCACGCCCCGTCATTTCTTTATTCATGAGAGGGGACGACAGAGTTTGTTTAAATTTTAAATGGGGAGTCTTGGGGTATTTGTCCGGGGGAGATTTTTTTCTTGAGTGATTTGATGCGACACTTTTTCTCCCCCGCCCCCTGGTGAGATTTATGGACTTTGAGAATTTTTTTTGGGTATGTCAGTGCATGAAAAACAGCAATTTTTTGGTTTTTTAATTCTTGAGTTTTGGGAAAACTTGGAATTTTTTTCACGTTTTCTTCTCTCGATTTTCCTTCTCTTTTCATTAACAAATAAAACGAAAAAACTTGGAAAATATATGAATATATTTCTGTGGAAAATATCTCCACAGAATATTTTCCACTCGGAATTAAATTTTTTTTTCATTCAACATGTCCAAGTTCAATTGAAAAAACCAATAGAATTTCCTAGCTAGGTTTTTCTATTTATTAATTTTTTTATACGTGCAGATAAAATTTGAAAAGATTGAATATATTTGTTCCCTGTCTATACAGGGTTTTCACGACTTCCTGATGGGCGAGAGCAGACGGCGTTGTCTACTCGAACCTTCTCGGAAATTTGATATTCGAGAGCTTTCCTTCCCCAATTATAGGAGCAATCTATAAGGCATTTAAGAAACTCACACCAATGAAATTCCTAATGAGCACATCCAACCATAATAGTTTTCCACCTGGTCTCCCCGAAAACGTAATTACGGTACGCTGGCGGAAGCAGCTACGCGTTTTGCGTACGTTGCATCCATTTGAGTTTATTTTCATATCTCATCTCGAGTGTATCAAACTCATTTATCCCCACTCACTGTTTGTAGCTCCAGAGCATGAAAATGTACGAGGCTTCGTTACACATGGAGAACTCCTGGAGCTGGTGTGCCCGTTGTTGAAGTACCCCTGAGGGACGATCAATTCGGAAATGTTGAGTTTCGCGTTAGAGAGGATGGGATTGAGATTGACACGGGCGCATTACCGAGAGCTCTTTTCTATTCGCTTTGAAAAATTTTCAGGAGAACTGCACGATCAGGTGTGATTATGACACGCATGAAACAATTTCGGAGGAAAATTTTGCGAACTCGAGAGAAAATTCTGGTAGTTTTTGGCTGATGCTTCGATAGACATTATTTTATAGAAGAAATGAGTAGAATTTCTTTTTGCACTGGGACATTTTCTGGCGAAATTACTCGACATGAATTTTCTGAACTTTTCCACTCTATTTTTTTCCATTTTCATTAAAAAAAATAACAACTTGAAAATGATAGTAAAATATCTCAATAAATTGTGTGGAAAAATGCAATTCTTGTGAGTGTTTATATAGAATATTATCCATTAAACACTTCTATTGAGAAAAAAATTATAAAAACTTCAAGAGAAATACAATAGATTTTCTGAAAAAAATTTAGCGAATTCGAGGGGGAATTCTATTTTATTTTCTATTGAAAATTCTGTTAGATTTTGGCTGATGCTTAGATAAACACTATTTAATAAAAAAATCAAATTCGTCTAATTTTTAATTTAATTTTTTTTCTATTTCTGAATTTTTTCATTTGTTTTATTATTTGGACATTAATAATTTCGCCAATTCGAATCGGCTAATGACCGCAGAACTCAATTACTAAAGAATAAATTAAACGTTAATTTAAATCGCTGAGCGCTCTATTCTCTCCGCTTTGGACTCTGCTCCGAAGAACTAAACAATCAGGTGTGTTTATGATAATTCGGGAGATCATTCAACTGATATCCGATCAATTCCGGGTGAAGAATGATAACAACCGCGGGATTTGCCACGTGTGGCATTCAGATTGACGTCTCGCTTGGCACTGCGTGACACCGAATGCTCACTAATCTTCGGAATTTGAAATTCCGATCGGGACGTTTAAATCAGGATTTATCACAATGTTGCTTATCTGGACTTGTTTTTCTTTATGTTCTCGTCTGCTATAGTTTGTTGCGGAAGATCGATAAAGCGATTTTCGGAAAGATTTAATGACAGGGAAATTCCGCCTGGGGAGACTAGTAATTATTGGAGCGGAATTGGCGTTGAATTTTCAGTAAAATTTGAAATTTCATTATTTTTCTCTTAAATTAAATTCAATATCATCATTAATTATGAATAACATCAATTAATTAATCAAATTTCTGGTACTTTTCTTGGAAATTTTTATTATGTCATAATTCCACTGAAATAAAAAAAACTGTAAATTTCAGCTCAATTACTCCATGAAAATTATTAGAAATTAGAAAAATTCAGGGAATTTGATATTGAATATTCATATTTTGATTGAAAATTCAAGAAACTTCGGAAATTCTCGTCTTCCTACTTCTCAATAATTTGAAATTCCGTTGAATTTCCAGCAAAAGCTAAAATTCCACTATTTCTTCCCCATAAATTAAATCAAATCTCACTCCTGTCGCGAAATTTCAATTTTTTTTTAACATTGACAGTAAACTATTTTTTTAGGTCTGCAATCATATCCTATCCTCACAATTGTAGAAATAGTACTGGAGGACGTAACAACTCAATAAATGATGAGTTCACAACCGAGAACTAATTTTGCATTGCGGCATTGTTGCAATCGTCAGATGTGTCATTATTTATCCCCATTTTTCGTATTTCTCCCTCTAGATCGGTGTATTTGGGCGTTCAGAGAGACTTATGCTAGAGGGGATGGTAAATACTAGGAAATGTATAGTTGTTTGGCGGAGGTCGCGGACGGGAGACATCGAATTGCAGTTTTGGTGGATTGTCAATAAGTTACAAACATTCACGTACAACAGAATTTCATTGAAAAACCTAGCGATTTGGATAGAAAATTCCATTGAATTTCTCATTATTAGTTTTTGGTCGATTTTATTGAAAAATTCCGCAGCTTGTCTGTGAATTTGTTTCGACAAAAATGTTCAGTGGAAAAGATTCTACGGAAAAAATCAATGGAATTTGATTGTTTCATATAATTTATTCCATTGAGATATTTTCTGTAAAAAAATGGGCCGGAAACTAGTAGAATTTTCTATCGAATTCGAAAAAATGTAATTTAAATTTTTTTCTCTCTAAATTCGAACTCTATTTGAATTAAATTTTTTTTTATAGCGCGAACTGTAAATTTCCTAAAAAAAATTTCTGTCTAATTTTTTCTTGCGTGTGAATTCTCAGTTGGAATGCTCGGTGATTAATCACTCCCGGGATTGTTCTTGATGATAATTACGTGATACAGGACCACCAGGGAATCAATTAAATCTCCAAAATGCGGATTTCGAAATTGTTGAGATCTATATTATTTGTGATATTTGCGGTGAGCGAATGCTCGAGCTACAGAATCCTCGGGATTTTCCCGTTCAATGCCAAGAGCCACATGATGATGTTCGAGGAGCTCATGAAGGGCCTCGCCAGGAAAGGCCATCGGGTCGACGTTATCAGTCCTTTTCCACTGAAAAAACCGGTTAAAAACTACAACGATATCGAGATCCCCTCGGCACTGCCCAAGTTGGTCAACAATATGACTTACGAGGGAATGAAGGAGATCATGAAGAATGATATCGTCAAGTTTATTGCTCTGGAGGCGGGGAACAGAGTCTGTGCGGAGGGCCTGGAGCATCCGGAACTCCAGAGACTTATTAAAAATCCACCGAAAAATCCGCCTTATGATTTGGTGATTGTGGAAGTGAGTTTCGATCTGATTCATTTGAAAGTCGGAAATTTTCAACTGAAATGATCAACGAATATTTACCGATATTCATAAAAATAGCGATTTTTAAAATTTTTAATATTGATTTTGCTCACTGAAAAGTTGGAAAATAATTTATATTGAAAAATGAGGAGTAGTTTTAAATCTTGTAGAATAAATCTGTGAGTTTTGATCTGGTTTATCATTTACAATTCGGGAATTTTCTACTGAAATGATCAACAAGGTTTAAATATTGTTATTAAAAATGATAAAATAATTGACAATCTAAATTTCCAATGGAGCATGAATTAAATATTTTATAACATGGAACTGTAAATTTTTGATTATCCAAATAATCGTCAATTTTCCTAACTATTGATCCCTGACTTCAATATTCAGTGTTGCCTGACAAATATTCGACCACTCAACATTCCATTTTCCCCTTAATTTCCAAATCATTAAAAAACAATAAAATAAAATAATCAAACGGTCTAAAACATTGAATTCAACTAAAAATTCCTGGAAAATCTAATGACTAATAATTAACGCTATCAATGACTTTCAGATCTTTAGTGCCCATTGTTTTATGGCCTTCGGTCCTCACTATAACGTCCCTGTAATCGGAATAAGCTCAGCGGCTTTATACCCCTGGTCCAACGACATGATAGCCAATCCGGAGAATCTAGCATTCGTCCCGAACAATCTCCTCGAGTACAAGAAGTCCATGAACTTCTGGGATCGACTGTACAATTTCCTCCACACGTTCTATTACAAAAGATACTTTGATTATCACACATCGGCGCAGGACGATATAATACGAAAGCATTTTGGAGCGAATAGTCCTGGGATACGAGAGGTGGAACGTGATCTCGCTTTAATCATCGTGAATTCTCATTATGCATTGAACGGGGTGAAACCTACCACTCCGGGGTTGATAGAGGTGGGGGGACTACACGTGCAGGACGATGGTCCTGATATACCCGAGGTATCGATGCTATTTTCTGTAATTAATGCAACTGTTTGCATTCAACGGTTCAGATACTCATTTCAGCCGGTATTTGTTGAGGTGGAATATCACTTTCTGCACATTAAGGATGTCCAAGTATCTTTTACGATTTTGTGCAGATCGTACGATAGATTCAAACATTTTCAATCGCCAAATTTGTCAATTAAAAAAATCGTGAATATTCAGCGTCGCGCACATCACATTTTGCATAGAATTATTATTTTTTCTAACATTCGTTGTTCATCACGCGTGAAGAAATTCAATAGAAAATCTAGTGAATTCGTTGGAACATTTTCGTGGAATTCTATTGGAAAATTCTACTTGTTTTTTGCGCTGATTCTAGTGCATATGTCTTATTAGAGAAATTTCAAGAGAAAAATTCAGACAGAAATTCGAAATTTGTTGACGTTCGCTTATCGAATGTTCAGTGGAATCGGCGCAAAAAATTTTTTTTCAATAGAATTCCAAAAAAATTAACTAGCGAATTCGCTGGGTTTTTTATTGAATTTTTTCATAGAAAAAATATTCAGAGTACTTGGATATCCTTAACTATCGATTTTTAAGATGAAAAGTTTGTGAATTCTACAGGGAATTCTATTGAACTTCTGTTGAAAATTCGACGTTTTTTTTTCGCAGAAAATGTCTACAGAAAATACCTTAATAAAATAAATCGTATAAAATATTTTCCATTGAATATTTTTCATCAAGAAAAATGCAGATCTGCAGAAATGTCAATAGAATCGGCCGAAACTAATACAAAATTCAAAACAAATCCAATAGAATTATCTCGCGAGTTTGTTTTTTCGCGAATTTTTCACTCTTTCGTGGAAATAGTTTGAGAAACTCATTGTCATAGATTTTCCCAGAAAGTTTTCTTTCACCTTCACAAATTTGGTTTCAATAGGATGACAGAAAGTGGCTGGACGAGAGTCCAGAGGGCTTCGTGTACTTCACTTTCGGATCTATGATGCAAATTGAATCATTTCCGCCACATGTGTTGGACATTCTTTACAAATCCCTGCGGAAAATATCCCCGGTGAGGGTGCTGATGAAAATACCGCGACCGGAGTTGCTGCCGCCCGGTTTACCCGGGAATATCCGGACTTTCTCGTGGATGCCGCAACTCAAAGTGCTCAGTAAGGAAGCATCCACTGTTTAAAAAATTTAGCTGAATTTTCCAGAAAACACTGGAATTCCATTTAAGAGGGAAACATTAACAGAATTTCAAGTTTTTCTGAAAATTCAAGTAAAGTCCCACTTTTTTCGCTGAAGGAAAACGGAAATTCGATAATGTATACGAATTTTCAAGTGAAAATGAATATTCAGTGCCAATTTCTCTCGAATTTTCAGGGAATTCCTTTGAAATTCTTGGAATTCCAGAAATTTTTGAAAAAAAAGATTTCCCTGAATTCTCCTGACTTTTCATTAATTCCCCGGGAATAATTAAATTGAAATTTACAGTTTCCACCGTTTTTTCCCTGAAGTTATGAATTTTCCATGACAAAACTCCTTGAAATTTTAGTAGAAATCTAACGTGTTAGAAATCCCCATGACTTTTACCGGAAATTTCAGTGGAAAATTTTTAACAGAGTAGACGGAAAATGTATAGAGGATAATCTTGCGGGAATTCCGCGCCCAATTGTTCCTCGATCTGAGGAAAATTTAGTAGAATAACGCGAAACAAATAAACTTACTTTTTTCCCCGGTCTCCCGGAAGTCAATGCCATTTGTTTCCAAATGGAGAAAAGATGTTGCTTCTTTTTTATTACAGAACACCCTAAAATCAGGGCATTCATAACTCACGGAGGGCTGATGGGAACCCAAGAAGCAATCACCTACGCCGTCCCCATGATCGGAATGCCAATTTTTGCCGATCAGTTCGTGAATATCGACTTGTACGTGGCTAAGAAAATCGCGCTGAGGGTGGACCCAGTTCACATGACTCAGGAGAAACTCGACTGGGCGCTGAATGAAATTTTATTCAATCCAGTGTACAAGTATGTTTTTTTTAAACAATTATTCATCTTGTACATAACAATTTTTGAGGTTTTCACATTGACTTCTGATTCTGAAACATTTCTTCTTCGAAAAATCAAAACGATAATTAAATTGAGAAAAAAAATTCGAATTCCGAATCTAATCGAGTTTTCTACTATTTTTTTTACAGTTTTCAATAATCTTTAAATTTACCATAAGGATGCAGCTAATTTAAGTTGAACTCTGAATTCCCTGAAACGGGAGACATTAATTTTATTTTCATACCAGTCGTTTTATGAAGATAATTAAATTAAAATTATAAATTGAATGCTGAGAATGCATTTCAATTTTTTAAACTACTCCCTCTGTCCAATTATAAAAAATTCAGAAACATTCAGAGTTTTATTTGTAAACAGATAATTGAAAGAAATATTAATGAGAAATTATTGGAATAAAATGTTAGCGTTAATGTTTGCTCATAAAACTTTGAAAATGAATTGTGCGATGATTTGTCTCAGGGAGACAAGCAAGAAGGTGTCGGCAAGATTCACAGACCGCCCCCGCAGTGCCTTGGACACAGCGATCTATTGGGTGGAATACGTCATAAGATACGGTAACAAGCCACTCAGATCGCCCGCCCTAGACCTAGCCTGGTGGCAAATTGCTCTTCTCGATGTTTACGCTGCTGCGATCCTACTCATTGTCTCAGTTATTTTCATTATCATCGCTCTGGTCCGGTTTCTCGTGAGGGCTATTATCGCCACCCACGTATCTTCCGCCAAGAAAATTAATTAAAGAATAATGAAAAATCGAGAGAAGATGGGACGCTAATTGACGCCATCGAGAGAGCACAACATGAATGAAGTGTAGATGAATAAATGAATAAATTCCAAGTGACTTGTTCCATTTCTGTCGTTGAAAACATTCGTGAATTAATTTTTTTTCCTCACTTGGGCATTAAAGAAAAATTCATAATTTAATGAGTGAAGGCTTGACGCAGCTATTATGCAAAGATTTTTGTTTACTGTTGCGTTTTTTAAATCCCATTAAGAATCCAGTTTCGAATACAAAGGTTTAATGCAAAATATTCTACAGAAAAAAATCAATATAATTCGATTATTCGATACAACTTATTCCATTGAGATTTTCCGTAAAAAATCCGTGAATAAAAATTTTCCAAGTTTTTTTGTTTGATTTTATTATCGTATTATTATTCTGCTGCTGCGCTTGACTAATATTTTATTCGACTTTAAATTGATGGAATATTCCTCTGACTAGAGTCCTCAAAAATACAAGTATGAAAAAATTTAATAAAAAATCAATAAAATAAAAAGAATTCTCTTAGACTTTTACTAGAATTCTATGGAAAAATTCTAATCGTTTCTTCCGCGTAATTTTTTTTATTCGTGTAATGAAAAAAAAAATTTAATAAGTTTAATAATAATATTGTAATATTTTATAAGTTTTTTTGTTTGATTTTATCATCATATTATTATTCTGCTGCTGCGCTTGACTAATATTTTATTCGACTTTAAATTGATGGAATATTCCTCTGACTAGAGTCCTCAAAAATACAAGTATGAAAAAATTTAATAAAAAATCAATAAAATAAAAAGAATTCTCTTAGACTTTTACTAGAATTCTATGGAAAAATTCTAATCGTTTCTTCCGCGTAATTTTTTTTATTCGTGTAATGAAAAAAAAAATTTAATAAGTTTAATAATAATATTGTAATATTTTATAAGTTTTTTTGTTTGATTTTATCATCATATTATTATTCTGCTGCTGCGCTTGACTAATATTTTATTCGACTTTAAATTGATGGAATATTCCTCTGACTAGAGTCCTCAAAAATACAAGTATGAAAAAATTTAATAAAAAATCAATAAAATAAAAAGAATTCTCTTAGACTTTTACTAGAATTCTATGGAAAAATTCTAATCGTTTCTTCCGCGTAATTTTTTTTATTCGTGTAATGAAAAAAAAAATTTAATAAGTTTAATAATAATATTGTAATATTTTATAAGTTTTTTTGTTTGATTTTATCATCATATTATTATTCTGCTGCTGCGCTTGACTAATATTTTATTCGACTTTAAATTGATGGAATATTCCTCTGACTAGAGTCCTCAAAAATACAAGTATGAAAAAATTTAATAAAAAATCAATAAAATAAAAAGAATTCTCTTAGACTTTTACTAGAATTCTATGGAAAAATTCTAATCGTTTCTTCCGCGTAATTTTTTTTATTCGTGTAATGGAAAAAAAATATTGGAATAAAGGCGCTGCAAAAAGTCGCGAGTAATATTTTGTCACTGTAAAATAATAAACTGGGTTATTTAGTGTAACCCACGCTAATATCGGCGGTACACATCACGCACCATTATTTCGTACCAATATTCATTACCAAGTATTACACAACCCGGAACTAGAATGCCGGCGATGACATGCAATTTGTGTCGGTGCACTATACCCTTATTACCCCGTTCTAATGAAGGATATTTATCGCGATGAGGTGCATTTAACGGGGAGAGGACCTTTGCGTAATGTAATTGATACTTCTGAAGATGCTCCGAGTGCCTCAAGTCTTCATTCATTAAATTGTCAATTTTTTGCTTATCACGTGTGCACGGATGTGAAAAACAAAGAGTTATAGCGTGGACTTCATTAATTTGAAGTGAAAAAGGAAGTTTTTCTATAGAAATTTTTCTATTGAGACATTTTTTACCGAAATTTTCTACGAGAATTCTCTGAGTTTCTTCCATTTTATTCTCTTTTCATTGAATAAAAATTAAAAATTAAAATTAGTTCAATAAACTGGACTTGAATGAAATTAAGTAAAATTAAAAAACACTTCATCAAACGTTTCTTTAAAAAAAGCGCAGATAAGCTGCGGAATTTTTTAACACGGAGACGAAAAAATTTAGAAAAAATTCAATAGAATTCGATTTTTTTATGACTTATTCTCTTCAGCTTCCAATTTTTTTTCATTCTATTTTCCTTTCGTCTCCTCAAGATAATTACTCAAAAAAATTTGGAAAATTTGAGTCGCGGAAATTCTATACAGAACATCTCAACAGAATAAGTTAAATAGAAAAATCGAATTCTTTTGCCTGTTTCTATTAGATTTTCAAAAACGCCTAGACAATTCCACCGAAACCCAACAGAACATTCTCGACAGTTCCCTAGACTTCCCTATTTATTTTTTCACACGTGTCGGAGATACTCAGTATCTCACTAAATCCCGGAATCCTTGATTCATCGAGATTATCTGTGCGGCAAGAATGATAAATTATAATTTGATACCCGTTATCACAGAAACTATTATGTATTTCAGTCAATGACGATGTCCTCACCGACGACGAAACGATTTCATCATTAATTACAGTAACATTGCGAAGAAAGTCGCGACGTGACCGCATAACCGGAGCTCCGTTTTATCCGAAAATTCCCGTTCATTCTCTCTGAATCGCTGGAATTACTCCGGCCGCTGGGAGTACAGCGGATTCACTGTGTCACGTATTCACTAGGAGAGATCGGAGATCGTTTGGTGGACATCCGTTTATTTCGCAGTTATCAGTGAGGGGGTTCAGTAGTACAAGCTGAGACGGCACGCGTTGCTGTTGCGTGATAAGAGGAGGTCGTCAGAGTGAGGACTCTAGTGGTGCGGTATCAGTTGGAGGGAATGCCCCGGGCGATTTTCGCGTAAAATAAGCGCGAGATAAATACAATTTCCACTCGAATAATTACCGTGACCGAGAGTAGTCGAGTATCACTGCCGAAACGATGGGGTTCAAGATTTTTGGATCGATTATAAGTATTTTTTTAATTAGCTGCGCGATTGAGAGTGCATCGCACAGAATTCTCGCGATTTTTCCGTTTCAATCGCGGAGTCATCAGATGATGTTCGATGCGCTGATCAAGGGGTTGGTGGATAGGGGGCACCAGATGGACGTGATGACAGTTTATCCCATGAAAAAACCCCTCAAGAATTACACAGTTGTCGTGAATCTCGAGGGGAAACAGGAGAGCCTCGTTAACCAGTGGAATGTGAAATTCGCGTCAGAATTGGGGGACGATACGCTTCCTATTATAGCCCTGCCGTTCGGGAATGGGTTGTGTGAGTATTTGGGACTGCCGGAGATGCAGGCGATCATAAAAAATCCGCCGCAGGACCCGCCGTACGATCTAGTGATCGTCGAGGTAATTAACCGATTTTTCTGAATGAGCGAAAGAGGCCGTCTTTGATCGTCCATATCTACTGAACGAGTGATGCGATTTCGACGCATCGCAGCTCATTGTGAAGCTTGGAAAAGTACCTTGAAAATGAGGAAAAAATTGGGAAATTCCACTCTGCCGTTCTGGAGTTATTGACGATTGAAGACTCGTCGGTTATTGTAATTGGTGAGTCGTGTCAGTCTGGATTATTCTATTGAAATTGCAGTCGTTCGGGGCTAATTGTTTTATCGGCCTGGGCCACGTGTTGAATGTCCCGGTGATAATGGCGAGCTCAACGGTACCTCTGCCGTGGCTCGAAACCAGCCTCGGTCAGGTGCAGTATCCAGCATTCGTTCCAGCTTTCTTCACGAGTCACAAACACCCCATGTCATTCTTCGATCGCGTGCTGAATACCGTCAAGACTTATTCCAATAATATAAGATATCGTTATTACACGGAAGCCGTGCAAAATGCGCAGATGAGAAAATACATTGATTCCGATATTCCACCGCTGCGGGAACTGGAGAAAAATGTAGTTCTAGCACTCGTGAATTCGTGGCACAGTCTCAATCCCATTCAACCAGTTACACCCGGGGTTATTGGAGTTGCTGGACTTCATGTGGATGCGAACTATGTTCCACTTCCGAAGGTAAATGTCAGCGTGAATAATTTTATGGGGGGAGATGAGTGAAAATATCGCGTCATTTCGAGAGGTCGGCGATTGCACCAAGTTTTTTCAATTGGAAGAAACAAGAAAATAGGAAGGGAACTTCTTAAAATGAAAAATGAAAAAATAATGAAAACATTTTATGCACAATGGGGAGTCCCAAAGTGGATGCTGTAAAATTATTGAAGTTTAACTCGACTGAAATGAATTGGTTTCTCCGGTTACACCACTGCGGTAACGAAGCGACTCTTAATGTTTCATTCTTTATCCCAAGGAAATGGAGAAGTGGATGAATGATAGTACCTCTGGTGTAATCTACTTTACACTTGGATCCATGGTGAATATTGAAACATTCCCTGACGAGACTATGAGAGCAATTTACTCGGTATTCAGGGGAATAGCACCAGTAAGAGTGCTGATGAAAGTGGCTAATAAGACTGCTCTCCTTCCTGGGCTTCCTGATAACGTAATGACGTCTTCCTGGATACCTCAAGTGGCTGTACTAGGTGAGCGCTCCGTCGATAAATATTTTCATGAATGATGAATAGCATTTTTCACGAGTCGCGATTACTAACTGATATGCATTCCATATTTTAGCGTATGGCCTCATGAATTCTATTTTTTCACAGCTCATAAAAATACGAAAATGTTTATTACTCATGGAGGCCTGATGGGCACCCAGGAGGCACTCACCTACGGGGTTCCCCTCATTGGAATTCCCCTCTTTGGGGATCAGCACAATAATATTGTCGATTATCATTCCCTCGGGATGGCAATCGAGTTGGATATTCATAATCTCAGTGAGGAGTCCATTTCTTGGGCTGTTAACGAAATCTTGCATAATCCGAAGTACAGGTAAACGTGAATGTCAATGAGTTGATTTGATTTTTTTATTTAATTTAAATCAGTTCAATTTGAAACTGAATGAGTCGTAATTTTTTCATCGCATGGTACAATAGTAATTTTCATTTTGAATGCAATTGTGAGTGGTGCATAAATATTGCTCAAGATTTTCTATCAGTGCAGCCTGAAATCCCTCATAACGCTTCAAATATGAATCAAATATTCATGATTCTCTCTTTGATCTTCTTGGGCTGTTAACGAATTTATGAGTAATCCGAAGTACAGGTAAAAGGGAATATTAATGAATTGATTTGATTTTTTTCATTCAGTCTAAATCATTTCAATTTCAAATCAAATGAGTCGTATTTTCGTTTATTACATGTTGTAGTAGTAATTTCAATTTTAAATGCAATTGCGAACATTGCATTGAATTTGAAATTTCCAGTGACAAATTCAATCGGAAATTAATTTAAATTACTCTCCCTTGAATATTTTATAAATATTACTCGAGATTTTCCATCAATGCAAAGTAAAAATGAGTGTTAATGGATTTAATTTTTTTTCACTTAATTTAAATTATTTTAATTATGAATCAAATGAGTCGTAATTTTTTTTATCACATGTTGTAATAGTAATTTTAATTTTAAATGCAATCGTGAACATTGCATTGAATTTTTAATTTCCAGTGACAAAATCAATTGCAAATTAATTTAAATTACTCTCTCTCGAATATTTTATAAATATTACTCAAGATTTTCCATCAATGCAAAGTAAAAATGAGTGTTAATGGATTGGATTTTTTTTTTCACTTAATTTAAAGTATTTTAACTTGAAATCAAACGAGTCAGAATTTTTTCATCACATGCTACGTTACTAATTTTAATTTTGAATGCAATTGCGAATATTGCGATCAATGTTGCATTTCCGGTGACAAAATCAATTGAAAATTAATTCAAATTACTCTCCCTCGAATATTTTATAAATATTCCTCAAAATTATTCATCACCGCAGCCTGAAATCCCTCACACCGCTTGGCATATGCATCAAACATTCATGATTCTCTTTTCGATTCGTAGAGAGGCAGCGAAGCATCAGTCGATGAGATTTCTGGATCGTCCCATGAGTGCAATGGATACCGCGGTTTATTGGGTTGAATATGCTATCAGGCACGGTCGAGGCGCCCTGCGATCTCCCGTCGTCGATTTATCGTGGTGGCAAGTGGCTCTCCTCGATGTCTACGGGTTCCTCAGTCTCTCTATCCTCCTCGCTATTTATCTAATCTTTCGCATTGCCAAGGCCTCCCTCACCGCCGTTACATCAACGAAAAACGGAAAACGAGTGAAATCCGACTGATTCGGTCATCATGACAATGAAATAATTGCGAGATAAGCCGGTATTTCCTCGTAGTTATTACAGATATTCCTCACCCGTCAATTAAAAATTCAACGCGGAGGAAAATAAAGTGAAGAAGAAACTTTTATGAGCAAAAATCAGCGCAATATCAATCTAGCTACTGCAATCGATAAACCCGGAACCATTAACCTCTGACTGCACCTTTGAAATTCAATGGGAAATCAATATTCAGGCGAATCAATAGTGGTTCTATCTTCTAAAACATCGTGACGATGTTGAATCCACCTTTTTTAATGGTTTAAAGCCATAAAAACGGAACGATTAAACTCGGTTTATCGTACGGGATGAGCATTGAAAAGTTATCGTAATAGTTCCTGACGTTGCGTGAAATGGGTTGGACGGCATCGGGGGCCTAGATATGCCGAACAATTGTACACGTGTTGTACAGTCGAGTTATTGCAGGTATAACTCATAAATTCAGGGATATTGTTGGAAAAAATTGAAATTTCAGGGACGAGTGGATAGTTTTTTTGAGGAGAAGGACATTGAATTTATTTTGGGCGGAAAAGATCATGAAATTTCAGATTTCACACGAAATTCGATAAATTACGCTGAATTTTTATGGAATAATTGAACTAAAATTCAGTTCCCATCGATTTTTTCATAAAATTTTGAATTTCGAATGACGAAATTCCGGAAAATTCCACTGGAACCATAATGTGACAAAAATTTTGTGTAATATAAGTTCTCTCTTGTAAGAAAATTACCGAAATGAATTGTTAGACTCCAAGAAGTTCAATACATCATGTCTTTTATTGCCTAAAAATAATTGTTAATAAATCAAGTTAAAATGAACAATTTGTAAAGTTTTATTTAGAATTTGTACATAATGTGCCATAAATAATCGACCAAATGGTCGAAAAATTCACAAAAAAATCCCCATTGATGAAATGGAAGGAAAATATTTGCCCTCAACGTGATGTATTGGTTTACACGAGTGGTAGAGACACCTCATGCACAATGCAACTGTTCGAGAATTTATGAACCCATGGAATTCTTTATAAAGTAAAGGCCGAGCCAGCACCTTGAGGCGTTTAGATACGAGAAGATGAGAAGCATAAAAATCCAATAGAAATTTATGAGGGAGTTATGGAGTAGGAAATATAAATCTCACCAGGTGGAGGGGTTGTATTAAGGGCGAGTGCCTCCATGCACTCCTGCCGTCGTTCCTGGGTGATTCTCCTGTACTCCTCCTCGGCAACAGTGCTGCCGACAGTCGTTGTTGAATTTCCCGGTGACTGAAAATTCAAGATAAATATTTGATTTAATTCGTGGGGAGAGGGAGACACAATTGTCTGCGCAAATGTTCTTCTTGTGAAGTATTTTCAGGGGGTTTTTTCGGCGCAAAAATTATTAACTATTCTGTTTTTTCGTGAGCTTGGGAATCGAGACCATTTTAATGCGAGACTATTGTTCTTGCACACTTGCGTGACACTTGTGCAGGACTATTTGTAATTGTTATGACGAACGAACCCGTCGACGAGAACACGTTTGATTAATTAGCCTTGTGTTACGACTTATTTACATAGTGTGTCAGAGGCGGAGTTGTTCATTGCAACTGGTTATGTACAACGGCTCGGGTTTTTGCGCTCAACATTCAACTTCTTCGGAGTATATTCACGAGCGGAAAAATTTCATTGACAAACCAAATTCGCTGGAGTATTCTATCGGATTCTATTGAAAAAATGAATAGAACTCTATTCGGTGAAAGATTTTCTGTAGAAAATCCTCGCGTTTTTTTATTTGAATTTTTCATGTGCAATTTATTCTATTGAGATATTTTTTATTATCATTTTCAAGTTGTTAGATTTTTTAAAATTAAAATAGATAAAATAGAGTGGAAAGAAATTAGGAAATTCATGTCGAGGAATTTCAATGGAAATCCAATGGAATTTCCTATCGAATTCGCAAGATTTTTCTAAAATGCGTCAGTGGCTTTATTCTTGTTGACTTCATGTTCATATTTACGTTCATGTTTGCTTACTATTCAAATATTTCGGCGCGGAATAAATCAAACGAATTGTTTTTGGTCGAAAATACCACAACTTTTATCGACAATCCCATAAACTTCATGAAGACGTATTAAACTTGAAGCTGTCTAGTCACCTTACGATCTCAAAATCCTCGAAGAATAAATGTAAGCCCCGAAGAGACACCATACGGACTTCTTGTGAGCACCATAAATCCCAATATCCACGTCACACAGTGGGAATGAAAAATAGTACCCACTTCGTATGCTACCACTTTCATCCGACAAAACTTTTCTGTATCAAAGTCGTAAAAGATCCGGAGGTTTCCTACGCACGACCCACAATCATTGTGTCGCAAAATTTATTCCTCTATTTACTTTGCATTTTGGTATTGCATGAGCATGAATATTCAACATTCCATTGTTAGAAAATTACTCGCGAAATTTCAAGTAAAGAATCTGAAAATTTTCAACAATTAATAATTTACGCGAATTTTTTTTTTCATTATTGAAAAATCAGTTGAATTCCAGAGTATTAAATAGAATTTCAATTTTCAGATCTACATGATGATGAAAATTATCAAATAATTTAACAATTCAAGTGGAACTATTGCTGAATTTTTAAAAAATTTTTAAGTGTTCTACCCTTGAATTCCGGAATTCCGTGAATTTTCAAACAAATTCAAAACACCTCACGAGTGTTTACACCTATCGGTAATTAATTACTGCCAGTGCACCTCATAACCGACGTAGCAAAAAAAATTGTTGAACGTCAGAGGGGAAAAAAATTATTTATGAACAGCAGTTTGCGAAGTATACGATTTCGGGGGCGCGATCTCAATTAGCATGCCTCACAGAAGCTCACGACTATGAATCGAAATGCTAATATTAATGTTGGGGCGATGAATATTTATACGTTACGTGCGGCTCCAGTGGTACGCTATTTTTCATCCGCATGGAGTGGCAAATGCCGGTGGAAAACATGGAGAATATCCAGTGGAAGTGTCGGAGTCACACGTGGGAATGGATGATGTCGCGGCATGTGCAAATTTATGATACGGTACTGGTGAGTTTTTGACTATTGGATTCGGGGAATATCGACGAGGTGGATAGTCAATGCACAACTGGTGTATTGAATTTTTTTTTCAAGAAATTTGAATAAGTAAAAATTTTCAAACACGAGCGATATGTCTCGCCACTTTCTATTCAACTTTTTCTATTGAGACATTTTCTGTAGGAATTCCTCGAGGTGAATCTCAGCTTTTCGATTTCATTTTGCTGCTGTTTCATTTAAAAAATCAAGTAAAAATCCTAGGAAAATATGAGCCGAGGAATTTCTACAGAAAATATTTCAATAGAATTATTCATTATAGAATATTTCCTATTTAACATTTTTTGTTTTAGAAAAACAGAGAATTCTTGAAAAAATTATGAATTATAAAAATGTAAAATTCGTGATTGAAATAGTAGGGACTGTTCAATTCCAAATACTGAATAAATCGATGGAATTCCACCAGAGACTTTCTTAAACTTTTAATCAAAATAGTTTGTCAACATTTTCGCAAAGACAGCGATTCCCCTGGGAATGATACTCTCAGAAAGCACGGGAAGGCACAATCAGCAGGTAGATGACGCTTTCAGTCTTCCTGAGGGGTTTAGAGGAAAATTCTCACCGCTATTTCAATCCGCCGACGATAATGGATCTGAGAGGGAGGACGAGTGCACAGTATCTTGGGTGAAATCGTATACGCAACAATCTAACGGAAGATTCATCGGTCATTCGTTGAGTCCGTAAGGATCGTCGAGAGGCACGAAACGCCAGATGAATTTTCCCCATTAGAGGCAAATTGGGGTTTCGACGGAATGCTAGTCTCATTTTTTCTCGCTTGATTCCGGGTAAATTGAGTGTTGCAAAGACAAATTTGTTTTTCATTTGTTTTTCATTCATTTAATTTTCATCTGGGGGAACTCTAATTACGAAAATTACGTATGAAAATCGGCATTGGAGCCAATTTTTAACAAATGGTAAATTTTATTCGACATTTGCTCGGCAGCAGTCCTCGAGGACGGGATAAACAGACTTTGGAATTTGAATGATGCATGACGCGGAAATATCTCCTGCGTTTCTACGTAGAAGTGCACATCAAATATCCAGGTATATCCGGCTGTGACTCTGGTTAATTCCCTATGTTGGGTGCTCTGTCTCAACTCTGAATACTGCATTCGCTATTTCAAACTATCTCAGATGAAATGGGTTTCGAGCTAATGGACGAGAAGGAAAATTATGCATTTGAACATGTGTTTTTTGAAGAATTATTTTCTGTGAGAAAATGTTTCTTTCGTTGTTAATATTTAAAGAAATTAAATTTCGGGGATTGTTTGGGAGAGATAGCATTATGAAATGGTAAATTTGATGGGACATTCAATGGAATTCCTAAATTTTTAGTAATTAGAAGTCGCAAATTCCTGAATTCATTTCAATTTTTTGGATTTCTATCAATTTTTGTGGAATAATTGAACGAAAATTTAGTTTCCACTAATTTTCTCATAAAATCGTGAATTTTTTGTGATGGAAATCCTCGAAATTCTAGAATTGTCGCTTGATATAGATTTTTAAGAAAAATATTGAAAATTTCAGCCCAAAATTTCCAACAGTTCACGAAATACAGTGAATTATACATTTTTTGTGATAAATTGCTTCACCACGTCTCGACAAGTGTCCACCAAATAAATGAATTCCCTTCATAATTGAGTTAGGAACTCGAGAATTCCTTCAAATAAAAATAAAAAAAATGTTATCAATTTTGATTGAATAATTGTTCTGAAATTAACACTTTCCCTAAAAATGTGACTTCTCATTGCCGAAACTCCGTGAAATTCTAGAAAATTTAATCCAAAACCCCCCAGTTCACGAATCCCAGTGAATTATAAATTTCTCCTGACGCATTACTCCCCCACATCTCGACGAATGTTCCGCAAACAAATGAATTTCCCTCATGCCAACTCACCTCTGTCTGGAGCTCCATGATCCTCCGGAAATGGCGTTTCCCCTGACGTTCTCAACCATAAAATCCCGGAAATAATCTGCAACACAAGCAACAAACAACAATTAATTCGTTAATTCCCGGCTGAGAAACAACTGTTGCTGACGCACCTATTGCTAACAATGGGCGAACTATTTCAGAATTTCAGCGACACGTGTTGGTGCAACAAGAGGACAGCGAAATCAACCACAAGCCACAACTTTCCAATACTAATCTATTCATTCACGTTAAGGGTTTATGGGTGGTGGTGTCCGCCGGTCTCGAGCCTCGACATCACACTGTGCGGAACACGGAGTTTGCCGCTGTAGTGGAGTTTGAATGCTCGTAAGTGGACTGTGGAACTATGCAACTCGACTGTCGTGTACCTGAGACAAAGGACGCTGGGCATTTTATAAACATTCAATTGTTGCTCGTACACATGCGGGCGAGCGATGGAGGCTGAGAGAGACGATCCAGGGAGACGATCCAGTGGAGATTGATCTCCACTGGTACAGATTTGGACGCATGTGGGTGGCTATACAAAAACGCTGGCGCATGCAACTGCACGTGTCTTGACCCATAGTGTTGGTGTTATCGACGTATCACCGTCAATTTGCGGAGATTGTTTTTAGTCGGGGGTAAACAGAACGTTTTTATGGGGGATCGTACTGCGGGGCTTAAACATTCAGAGGTAATCAGGGTTTATGGGTTTTTTGTGGGTTTCGCGATCCCTCGGGGGAATTCTCTTCTCTAAAAAATACGGGTTTAAGGTTTTTCGAAGGTTATTTCGTCGGGAAGTTTGAGATTAGGCGATTTTGGAAGGGTTTTTCTTTCAATTTTGACTGGGGAATATCATTTTGGACTATATTGGAAGAATTTAATGAGGAAATTTTCGCGAAATTTCAGGGGAATTATAATGTATTTCGACGTAAGTAAAGATGAAAGTGACGAAAATGAAGATGACGTAAAGGATTTCGTCGACTTTTGAAAGTTTTTCCTTTAATTTCGACCCTGGGATATTATTTTGATGACAACACAAGAAATCATGAACAATCCTGGAAAAAAATTGACATTTCATGGACAATTGACTACTAATTCCCAGGAGAGTCACATTAAATTCTATTTAACGAGGAAATTTTCTTGAAATTTCAGCAAAATTATAGTGTAATAAAAATATCAGAGGTATACTGACGGGAAAAAATTGTTAACAGTGAATATAAAATTTATCCTGATGACCTTTACCCAATAAAAATGGCCGAAAAACAGTGAAATACTTATAAATATCTCCAATTCAGAATTTTTACGGTTTTTCGACGGTTATTCGATTAAGAAAACTGAGATTTCGTCGACTTTCGAAAGTTTTTCTTTTTAATTTCGACTCTGAAATATTATTTTCATGACAACACAAGAAATCATGAATAATGCTGGAAAAAAATTGAAATTTCATGGACAATTGACTACTAATTCCCAGGAGAGTCACATTAAATTCTATTTAACGAGGAAATTTTCTTGAAATTTCAGCGAAATCATAGTGTAATGAAAATATCAGAGGCATACCGACGGGAAAAAATTGTTAACAGTGAATATAAAATTTATCCTGATGACCTTTACCCACTAGAAACGTCCGAAGAACGGTAAAATACCTATAAATATCTCCGACTCCGAAGTCAGGAGTTTACCACGAACTGCGATGTTGCAATATCACCCTCATCCCCGGCATTTTCATTCCAAACATGTTCCTCAAACGTCCGAGCCCCGGAATACTCAGCAATCCCTTTTCATCTCATTCCACGGTAAAAAATCCTCCCTAATATCAATGCGCAAATAAATTCGCTGTGATTGATCCTCTATTTGCCTTCAACCCGACGTCATCGAGTTCCTGACCCCAAAATTGCCGCATTTTCCTTCAATTTCATCGCAAGGAATTTGCATTCAACTGTTTGCCAATACTCACAGTGTATTATCTCCAACGACTTCCGTTATTCCCCCGAAAAAAAAAATCACTGACTCGTTTCAACCCAGTTCTGCACACTCGACTATCTCCTCACTTTCGACGAAAAATTCATGGAAATAGAATGGTTCGCTTATGAGTTTTGGAGGTCTGCCAGAAAATCAGTTCCAATCGCTAACATTGTCGAATTCTGAGAGCGCGTTATTTTTCCACAGTTGCAACTGTAAAAAATTTTTGGCTGATATTTCCCCGACACTTTTTTGAAATTCTTATCGAGTGGCAGTTGCACTGAAGTTTCAAGATATTTCGCCACTGGAAATTTAGAATTTTCTGGAAAAGTCAGTGGAAACTGAATTCCAGTTCAATTACGGATATTAATACCAATCGTTCAACTTCAGGTAAATAAATTCGGGAATTTTGACTATTCAATTTTTGATGGAAAATTCAAGAGAGAAATTTATAATTTTTTTTCAATTCCATTGAAATCTGAAATTTGATTATTTTACCCCCTAAATTTAATCCAATGTCAATATCCTAATTACTATAGTCAATTGGCTCTGAAACTTCAATTTTTTTCTGACAATATCCGCAGAAAGATCTTTTGTCTATTAGATATTCCTTCTCTTCCAAAAATATACCCGATATATTGCATATAATTTAGATATAATCACCGGGAATATATTTCCACCCCGCTCTATTCACATTTGAAAGCGGTAATTAAATCTCTCTAATCTGTCTGCCCATTCATAAACAGCTGTGTCATCTCGCTGATTAAATGTGATTGAAATGCAATTACGCTGAGCGTATAAAAATGCATCACAATGAGACGACGGGGTTTCCACTAAGTAGATGTACCCGGTGGCTTCCGGTATTGTAGGAAAATATAAATATGCTAAGTCTCCGGCATAACCCTTATTCAGTCTCGCCGGAGGAGTGGCAGTGGAAATTCCCCGGAGGGATCAGCCGCTGCAGATATGTTACTACACCCGGCTCAGCCTCTCTCGGAGATGCTCCTTCTTTTATTTTTAAAACTTTGCGCGAAATTGCGTCGTATTATGTTATTCATTTATAACTCTTCACTATCGGAAGAAAATTGAAATTTCGTTGACATTGTGGCAGTAATTTTCAGGAAAACAGCATTATATTTGATTTAGTTTTAAAAAAATAATGAAGTTCTCTTCTTCTTAGCAACGGGAAGTCGAGAGTTCTTCGGTTAATTAAATATATTTATTGGAATTTTCCTCATTTCTATGATTTTTCTTCGAATTATTGAAATTACTCCCTCGCCATGATTTTTACCCTGAATTATTTGATGATTAAAATTAATTCACTCAGTAGAAACAATTTTAATTTATTTCTCTCCAGTAAAAAAATACTAAAACAATTTCCCTATTCCAATTAATTATAAAACTCAAGTTTATCGAATACATAAAAAAATACTGTTCCCATTGATTTTTCCATGAAACAGTGAATTTCCAATGACGAAATTCCGTAAAATTTCAACGGAATTTTAACATGATGAAAATGCAAGAATCAAAGAATTTCAGCCAATAACTGTCAACAGTCTAAATTATTTGCGGAAATTAATCGGGGCAATGGGAAATTGGAGGATTTTTCGAGAGGATTACGTGGGGAGAAGAAAATCACTTGAAAGTTGGGGAGAAGAAATCCTGGAGTTTCAGATTGTGAGCGGAGGGCTGGGGCTACATACTGTGGGGAGAATGTGGCGGTGTCGCAGGTGGCAGACAATAACAGATGCCATCGGGCAGTTTTTGGTATGAAATTAGTTGGGGACGGAGGGGAGTGCGTGATCGGGGGGTGGAGTTGAGGTAATTAGGTGATTATGGAGTAAACAGGGGAATTTTATCAAATTGGCGTCAAAAATGCCGGAAAAATTTTGAATATTCAGGAAATTTCAGTATTTTCGTAAAATTGCATGGACATTCGTCCGTTTTTTAACTCTGAAATCTTGTGAAATAAAATATTTTAACAATTAGGGGAGGGCGGGGCAAAACGGCCCCCCTTCAATTGTCAATAACTTGTGAATGACATTGTGAAAATTCCCAGTTTCAACTTCATTTTGAAGATAATTTTTCATTCTTCAAAACGAGCTCTAACTCGTCCCAATCGGATGATTGAATCGGAAAATATTGACGATTGAGGGGGGGCCGTTTTGCCCCATCCTCCCCTACAAATCTTTCGAAATCTTCAAAAGTTCATAAAGTTTGTAAATCCCCCGTGAACTCTCTAACAATTCAACTGAAGTATTAAAATCTTTCTCCCATAAACATGGAAAACTTTCGGTCTACATTCCCCTGTAGACCGCTCTCTTTGGAGAATCAACAAGAGCCAAGCCCCAGGCTAAACAAGAGATCCACTGGCAGCCAACGGGCTGGGTGAGTTTCCCAAGATAGACAGTGCAAAAATTACATTGAGTTTAGCTTATAAGACGAAACACTGGGGGATCGATGGTACACATACACCAGTCCACCTGGAAATCGATCCCGGGGTCACCAAGAGTGTCGATGAACCGACGAAAGGGAGGTAAGTGTCTCGCCTTAATTTATTCATTAATATCATCATCAATTGTTGAAGGAGACAAGCCGCTGCGTGTTCGAGGAGTGGGAGTGTGAATTACCGCGCATCACTCACTCGTTAATACTTTGGTCAATTTTTTTTTCTAGAATTTCAGGTAATCGTCTAGAAAATTTATTATCACGTAATTTCGCTGAAATTTCGAGGATTTCGCCGTTGAAAATTCAATATTTCGGGATAAAATCAGTGGAAACTGGAAATTACGGTGGAATTGTTTCATGAAATTTGGAAAAATACTGTTGAATTGTCCATTAATGGACAAAATTAAAATAAATTGCGAAATTCCCGTGAGATCTTAATCTGCATGATTTTTTCTCCTTAAGAATATCCGAGCATCTTTTACAGTTTGGACAGACCACACTACAGATTCGACCATTTTCAATCATCAAATTTGTCAGTTAACTTGAATGCAATTTCAATTAATTTAAATTAAATTTTAATTCAATTTTCATTTGCGTGAGAAAAATTTGAAAAAAAAATTCCGAATATTCAGCGTCATTAAAATGACCTTTTGCAGAGAATAATTATTTTTCGAACATTGGTTGTGTATAAATAAATAATTGAAAGTGAGTTAGCGGGAGTTTCGTGATTGAAAATTCAAAATTTCCTAGACAAATTCAATGCAAACTGGGTTCTCCTCAACTATTTCATAAAAATAAAGTGAAATGAGGGAAATTCAGGTAAATATATTCTCTCTGCTCGTCGACAGATCAATCGATCCCCCGGAACATGTCTTCATCTACATGCAACATTCACCTCAATTTGTTTCCCTCCTTTGAACGAAACTCTTTTCCTTCTCGCTACTTTTTACCGCTCACTGCTCTCTCCCCAGCGAATTCATAATGACCTCACTAAACATTTCACTGTACAAATGAGGGCCGGCCCCCTGTCAATTCTCCACACTCCGTGTGATTTATCACAACCGGATGTGTTGGGAGTTGGTTGTCATTTTTCAATTGACCAACAGTCATTCGTCCATCATTAGTTCGAGGGACGCGGTGTGTCATTCTAAAATAAGCCCCATCTTTCTCCCGAGGACAAGAAGCCCGTTGTATTTTTACCCATCTCCTACCGTCGGAAACTCCGGAAACCGGAAATTTCATTGAATTATTAATCGAATCATTAAACTTTTCCACTCAATCGCTCGCCTCCAATTTTCATTTTCTCGCACTGACCGCGGCTGTAAAAATCCAATCAGCGTTCTACTCACCGAATTCTCGGGTAAATTGTCACATGGAGAAACAGGATTTTCTCCTCATCCTAGATTCATTCCCGCTAAATTACGTCGTTCTCTCACTTGTCATGAAAAAAACGTCCCTGCACTTAATCTTTTTGAGTCTTCGTGCACGAACGGAGGGAAAATGTAGCGCTTACTTCACCCGTCATCCCTGAATTTTTATGAGAACCACTCACTGTTACATTTCCCCTCGAAATAAAAAAAATGCATCAACGAAATTACTAAGATAAATTAAAAATGAAAAGTGGAAAATATCAAAAGAGTTGAACTAAAGTAAAAGGAAAATTGAGGGAATTTTCGAATTGAAAGTTAACAACAGCGCACTGGGGATGATTTGAATATTTATCGGGCCGTTATAATTGACGCCGAGATATTCTAATGATCGCGATGTAGTGGCGGGAGACTCTAGACCCGAAGGGACGCGCTGAGACGCGCGGCACACCTCCGACAAGTCGCGCGAAGCATGGTTAGCTGTTGAGTTTTGCTTGCGCCGACTCGACTCGTCGTGAATAGCGCAAGCGTCACCCGCACACATGTGGACGGTTACAATGAAGCTACGTCTTGCAGCCTTTTGCATACGATAAACTTTTACTTACGAGTCAATTGCTATTTCACTTGAGGGAAAGGGATTAATCGGATTTAATTTTAACGCGTTCTGCGGTCGATGGGGCATTGATCATTATTTTATTGCCATTTACGAATTGCGGACGTAATAAATAATTTCACTGAAGAAACAATTTGTTGTTTTCCAGGGAAAACCAAAATATAACATAATTATTACAAATGAATTTTATGAGTTATTTACATTATTATAATTTTGTTTGTATTTAATTTAATTATTTCAGTTTATTATTTATATTTTTTATTCAATATTGTTTTTTTTTAGATATTTTCTGTGCTGATTCCTCGGTTTGAATTTTTGAGCACTTTTGTTTGATGTTTTTTATGAAAAGAGAAGGAAAATAGAGTGGAAAGAGAATGAAAATCACTTGGGAAATTCATGTCAAGGAATTCTTGAAGAATATTTCTCAATAGAAGAAGTATAGAAAGATGAAATTCCATTGATGATTTTCAATAAAAATCTAAGGGCATTTTCTATCGAATTCGCTATTTTGAAATGAACAAAAATACTTGGACTTCACTGAACTATAGACTTTATCGTTATGTGAAAAATGCAGAACGACATTCAAACGAGGTAATGCAAGTGATAGCGCTTCTAAATAAAATATAAGAGAGAGACAGAGGGAAAACCGCACGGAGAGAAATATTCAGTCAAAATTACGCAACAATTCACGTAATCCACAGGGGGGAATCACTTCTCGGCAATTTGTATAGGAATGGAAGAGAAGAAATCTGAAACGTTCAGTGAATTTTCAGGTTTATCACCGCACAAAGTACGAAATCGTCACGTAATTTCTCCCGAAGAAGTAAAATCTCACAGAAACTTGCCGACTTATTGTGCTGGTGAGTTACTTCTACGTTCCGTTCCGCAAAATTTCTCGATCGTTGGGGGAAAATCACGAAACGACTTGTTGTCCCCACAGCGGTGAGTCAACAGACGGCTGGTTAATTTTTACGGAACAAATCGTAGAACTTTTTATTGAATTTTACTTCGCTCGCGGATTACGTTTCGAAACGTAATTTTTACGTCTTTTTTCTGGTGATTTTTATTGAATTCTCTCCGTGCGTCAATTCTCATTTTGCAGATTAAAAAAGCCTCGAAAATGAAAAAAAATCCCCATTTCATACAAAGGTGTCGCCTTTCTTCGGGTGTCTCGGGGGTTTTTATTCCCCATTGTCCATACCTCTTCAATACCGGGGAAAGTATTTGACATTTCCACACGTTCGAGAAACTTCCACTGCTCTGATACTTGATTCAATCTTTAAAGAGGTAGTTTCAGCGTTTTTCATCGTGTCAACATTAGAGCCAATAAGTCTAGCTCACGTATCTCAAAGAATAGTGTTTGTTCTCTTTGATAGGAAAAAATAAGGAGAATCCTTATTGCTTTGTGAGAAAATAAAATTTTTCCTTTCATTTGAAATTTGAGCTTTGAGAATTCATTCACGGTTCAGCTCCTGTCGGGCACTCGGAGCACGAGTCACGTATCATTGAATTCATGGTGTAATGTCAGTAATAGTGACCTTCGTAACAGTATTTTTACATTGTGAAGAACACTCGGTGCCCTTATCACTTTCTCAAGGTTCTATTTTTTCTTTGAGGTAATGTCGGGGGGGGGGGAGAGAATTGAGTCTGCGGGTGAATACGATGGCGCGATAAGGGGCAATGTCTATTTTTTTATCATTGGGATAATGGTCTTGAGTATTGAAGCGTGCCGGGAAAATTGGCGGCTTCAGGGGCGAGGGAAATGCAATAATTCCTGGGGCTGGGGTATTACTTCTTATAATTTCTGGAAAAAAGTGGAATCGAAGTCCGCAATTGTTGGAAAGAATTTTTATCACTTTGTGATTACCCGGAAATTTCAAGGAATTTTGTCAACTAGTTGTTGAAACATTGCAGGAAAAATTTGAAAAAAAAAATCCCAAAATTCATTGCTGTCTCGTGCATTGAAGATCGATTACATTTGTCCAAAAACAAATAATTAGTGCGAAAAAATTAATTTTCTCGCACTAATTTTTGAAAAAATGTGTGCAGTTACGAATTTGTTTTTTGAAATTCGACTACACAGCTAATTCTTAAAATAATAAATTAAATTATTGAATATTATTGAATTAATAGGTTATTAAATTACTTTTAAATTTAAAATCTATTCTCGATTCTTTCAGCCGAACCACACGACCTCGAATAACGAATCAAAATCAATATGAACAAGTAAAATCGTCATGTTCGATAAAAAGTAAACCGAAGCAATTGCGAAACGAGCAAATCGCCCTGGGATTAATCTCATTATCTCGACCCCCGCTTGAAAAAAAATGATTACTCCCCACAGAAACAATGCAATATCATAAAAATGAGGAAGAGAAAAGCGTAGATGTTGATTGAACATAATGCATAAAAGGAAAACTGCCTCTACATCCGTCCGATCCGATACAAAAGGCGAGTGGGTGGGTGCGATAAAAGTTACACCGCGATATCATAAATTATTCCTCCTATTTTTTAATCTCAAACCGCTGCGAACCCCATCTATTCCGCATACAGTTTCCTCCATTGAAAGTCCCAATGATAAAAATTGCCGGGGGGAGAGAAAAATAATTCGACTCGTGGTTGTAAATATTTGATCGAATGGTCGAGCGTAAGCAGTCGATGTTTGCTCGTAAAATATTTGCGTCGACATTTTTTTTCAGACTTCCAGGGGATTCATTCCGTGGGAGACAATCCCCGAGAGTCGATGGCAATTGGGTGATAAAATCCATCAATTTCGTTGCACTTTTTGAAATTAAAATCGTGGATTTTTCGTTTACACTCGAACTTTTCTTCATTCGAATTTCTCGGGGCTGAAGGAAGGAATCTCTCTGCGTTATGGACTGAAGATAAGAGTAATTCCGATGTTAAAATCAATTATTCGTCTCGAATGATAAAATATCGACGGAGAAATCGCGGAATTTATCGGCCGACGGTGCGGCGATTCAGGGAATACCCCGATAAATTCGAAAGGGAATGCTTGACTCGCGTTGTGACACGGAAAATTGGATCATTACTGGATAATTTTAGAATATGTTATGCAAAAGTATTGCATGACAATCACTACGTCTCAGACCCGAGTCATTATGGATAATGAAGACAATTCTGGGCTCGTTTAAAATCGATCAATCATTTCATGCGCACAAAAAACTCCGGACAATGCGGAGACAGAATAAAATTTTTACTTCAGTCTTCTATTAAGTCTTGACGTGAAAATAAAGGAGATAAAATGGGACTGAAGATAATTTTGTGTTCACTGGAGCTAGGTAAAGGCAAACACGTTCTCACATCGAATAATTTTGCGCTAACAAAACAATTTTTATTTTTATTTTCATTTTTATTTTTATTTTCTATTAGCATTTTTATTAAACGCCCTAAACGCAGCGAATTTAGATCTTCCGTCAGTGGAAAATATCCAGGACATGATTCTCGAGGAAAAGTTCATCGAATCTCTCATTCTCCCTACAATTAAAGAGGAAAGGGCGGTATTGGCACCCGTTCTCGAACCAGTATTGACCCCGGAGAGGGACGTGACCTTTCATCTCTTCACGAGATCCAATCCGGGAAAGGGCTCTGCGCTGAAAGTCGGAGATTCGATGGCCCTCAAGGACTCGCAGTTCATGCCGGACAGAGGACTGAAGGTTGTTATCCATGGGTGGACGGACAAGGGAACCACCAAGTGGTTGAAAATTATTCGGAGTAATTATTTGAGCGAGGAGGACTGCAATGTCGTTATTGTTAATTGGTTTCCAATTTCTATCAAGGAGTATCATGTTGCTGCTAAATTAACGGAACAGGTAAAAGCCAATGGGGAGCTCGACCTAACGTTTTCTAATCTCAATTTTCATTGAAATCACTCATTATTATTTAAATTATTCCCAAGAAAATCATTAATTGTCAATATTTCTGTTATTTAAATAAAAAACATACATTGAATAAAAAAATATTCAAATTTTCTCTCAGATAAAAACATAATGAGGGCGAATATTAACTCTTTCTTAATGAATTAATGAATACATATGTGCATCCATTAATTAACTATAGTGATCATAAATAATGCGCATAAACCACTAGCAAATTCATATGCCCGCAAAGCGCACCCCCGATTCTCCAGCAGCGAAAAAAAATTGGAATTCATCCAATAGGCGAATTAATCTTGCAGATAGGCGCATACGTCGGTGAATTTCTCCATTTTCTGAACGCCGAAACCAATATTTCATTAGCTAATGTTCACATACTGGGCCACAGTCTGGGGGCGCACATAGCCGGTTTCGCCGGCTCGAGTTTATCCGGCAACGTAGGCAGAATAACGGGAATGGATCCAGCTCGGCCAGCGTTCGAAGCCCCTGTTTATAAAGATCAAAAGAGCCGATTGGATCCGTCGGACGCGATATTTGTCGACGTTATCCACACTTGCGCAGGCACCTTGGGATTCATTAAAACCGTTGGACATGCAGATTTTTACCCCAACGGCGGGACCTTTCGACAGCCCGGGTGCTCGCCCCTAGTTACACGTAATTAAAAAACTTGAGATGAATAGTTTTGCTTTGTTTGTTGGGGCGTTGCTTTCATCTGGATTTTACCCGGCAGAATACTGCAGTCACGGGAGATCTTACCAGTTCATGGCGGAGTCGATAGTCTCTCCACGCGCATTCGTCGCAATCAAGTGCGACAGTTGGGCGGAATATAGAGCTGGAAAGTGTGATAATTCTACGGCTGTCATGGGGGATAAGGTGAGCAGTGAGACGCGGGGCTCTTTCTTCCTGGAGACTAATGCCGAGTCGCCGTATGGGAAAGGAGACTCGAATTCTATATTTTGAATTCTGGAGGTGTCAACATATTTTACAAAAACAGTCCCGAATTTTTGTTCACGGATGAAAAATATTACTGCATAAAACGATTCAAGTCGACTTAGCTCTGAACTAAGTTTTCGAGGAATATCTCCAAATGTGAGGGAGACAGCGAAATTTTCGTATTTAACTTTTTTGAAGCTCTCGGTGTGCTCTACCGAAACGGTTATAACAAAAATTTCGCTATCTCCCTTAGATTCGGAAATATTAATATCTCAAAAACTCAACTGGGAGATCAGTCGACTTGAACCGTTTTACCACTTCGCTACTGAAATACTGCAACTAAAAAGTGTACAGAGCATGCAATGAAAAAAACTAGTTTCTCTAGAGAAAGAACTCTTGCACTGCTTATCTCCTTTTTTCATTAATAAATAGAAGTGTTGAGATAAGAATGCGTAATTTATTCACAAGATACCACATGGTAACTTGTTTCAATTCACCAGCAGTGAAATAATGACCGGAAAAATCTGAATTATTGATCGGTTTAGCAATTCATTATTGCACGATGATGTTCGTCAATTCTCTGACACAGTGTCAGTTGGTTACTTGTCTGGCGACTGTGGGAATTCCTCTCATAAAAGTTCGCGGTCTCCGGAAGTATTGTAAATTCATGGCTGTTTGATGAGACAATTTCTCTCTGGTATATAACAGGGAAGACACCAGTGGGTCGACAGCAGTCGCAGTTCCAGTCGCGTTAAGCTTCATCGGGTAACAATGGAGTTGAGGATATTGTCATCAATTATTTTTGTATTCCTCGTTGATCTATTTCCCGGGGGAAACGAGGCGTCCCGGATATTGTGTGTTTTTCCGTTAGAAGCGAAGAGCCATCATCTGATGTTCGATGGCATCATCAACGGGCTGACAAGGCGGGGTCATCAAGTCGACGTGATCACTTGCTTCCCCTTGAAAAAACCAATACCGAATTACAAAGTGATTGCCAATCTCAGAGGAAGACGAGAGACTTTGGTCAATAATTTTACTGTTTCGTCGGCTACGGAATTCGGCTCGGACTCTTTAGCAGTGATGGCGGTGACTTACGGGAATGCGTTCTGTGAATATTTGGGGCTGCCGGAGATTCAGAAGATCATTAAAAGTCCACCACAGGATCCACCGTATGACCTAGTCCTCGTTCAGGTAATACCAAGAGTGACGCGGAATATTTTCTTCTGGAGATGACGTTGGAACGATGCGGTTGACATTTTAAAAATAACATTGCGTTTTTTTGGGCTCAAATGAAAGAGCGGGTCGAGAAATGGCGTGCAGAAGTCTTTAAAGATGACAAATCTCTCTAAAGATGATGTCTGTTTTCAATTGAAAAGCGCAATTGTGACAACATTTTCCAGTGGGTTCTAGGAGTCTCCCCTGGTTCAACACCATCTTTAGAGGTCCTAGCACGCCATTTCTCGACCCGCTCTTTCGTTTGAGCTCAAAAAAACATTCATATCTTGTCTGACATCTTTGCTACAAACTCGGGTCTTCAACTCGGGTTTTCAATTGAAGGCCCGAGTTGTAGACCCGAGTTTGTAGCAGCGATGTCAGACAAGATATGAATGTTTTTTTGGGCTCAAATGAAAGAGCGGGTCGAGAAATGACGTGCTAGAGCCTCTAAACATGACAAATGTCTCTAAAGATGATATCTGTTTTCAATTGAAAAGCAGAGTTGTGACATCATTGTCTAGGAGGACAATGGGGTCTAGGAGTATGTATAGAACATTGGGGTCTAGGAGTCTCCCCTGGTTCAAAACCATCTTTAGAGGTCCTAGCACGCCATTTCTCGACCCGCTCTTTCGTTTGAGCCCAAAAAAACATTCATATCTTGTCTGACATCTTTGCTACAAACTCGGGTCTTCAACTCGGGTTTTCAATTGAAGGCCCGAGTTGTAGACCCGAGTTTGTAGCAGCGATGTCAGACAAGATATGAATGTTTTTTTGGGCTCAAATGAAAGAGCGGGTCGAGAAATGACGTGCTAGAGCCTCTAAACATGACAAATGTCTCTAAAGATGATATCTGTTTTCAATTGAAAAGCAGAGTTGTGACATCATTGTCTAGGAGGACAATGGGGTCTAGGAGTATGTATAGAACATTGGGGTCTAGGAGTCTCCCCTGGTTCAAAACCATCTTTAGAGGTCCTAGCACGCCATTTCTCGACCCGCTCTTTCGTTTGAGCCCAAAAAAACATTCATATCTTGTCTGACATCTTTGCTACAAACTCGGGTCTTCAACTCGGGTTTTCAATTGAAGGCCCGAGTTGTAGACCCGAGTTTGTAGCAGCGATGTCAGACAAGATATGAATGTTTTTTTGGGCTCAAATGAAAGAGCGGGTCGAGAAATGACGTGCTAGAGCCTCTAAACATGACAAATGTCTCTAAAGATGATATCTGTTTTCAATTGAAAAGCAGAGTTGTGACATCATTGTCTAGGAGGACAATGGGGTCTAGGAGTATGTATAGAACATTGGGGTCTAGGAGTCTCCCCTGGTTCAAAACCATCTTTAGAGGTCCTAGCACGCCATTTCTCGACCCGCTCTTTCGTTTGAGCCCAAAAAAACATTCATATCTTGTCTGACATCTTTGCTACAAACTCGGGTCTTCAACTCGGGTTTTCAATTGAAGGCCCGAGTTGTAGACCCGAGTTTGTAGCAGCGATGTCAGACAAGATATGAATGTTTTTTTGGGCTCAAATGAAAGAGCGGGTCGAGAAATGACGTGCTAGAGCCTCTAAACATGACAAATGTCTCTAAAGATGATATCTGTTTTCAATTGAAAAGCAGAGTTGTGACATCATTGTCTAGGAGGACAATGGGGTCTAGGAGTATGTATAGAACATTGGGGTCTAGGAGTCTCCCCTGGTTCAAAACCATCTTTAGAGGTCCTAGCACGCCATTTCTCGACCCGCTCTTTCGTTTGAGCCCAAAAAAACATTCATATCTTGTCTGACATCTTTGCTACAAACTCGGGTCTTCAACTCGGGTTTTCAATTGAAGGCCCGAGTTGTAGACCCGAGTTTGTAGCAGCGATGTCAGACAAGATATGAATGTTTTTTTGGGCTCAAATGAAAGAGCGGGTCGAGAAATGACGTGCTAGAGCCTCTAAACATGACAAATGTCTCTAAAGATGATATCTGTTTTCAATTGAAAAGCAGAGTTGTGACATCATTGTCTAGGAGGACAATGGGGTCTAGGAGTATGTATAGAACATTGGGGTCTAGGAGTCTCCCCTGGTTCAAAACCATCTTTAGAGGTCCTAGCACGCCATTTCTCGACCCGCTCTTTCGTTTGAGCCCAAAAAAACATTCATATCTTGTCTGACATCTTTGCTACAAACTCGGGTCTTCAACTCGGGTTTTCAATTGAAGGCCCGAGTTGTAGACCCGAGTTTGTAGCAGCGATGTCAGACAAGATATGAATGTTTTTTTGGGCTCAAATGAAAGAGTGGGTCGAGAAATGACGTGCTAGAGCCTCTAAACATGACAAATGTCTCTAAAGATGATATCTGTTTTCAATTGAAAAGCAGAGTTGTGACATCATTGTCTAGGAGGACAATGGGGTCTAGGAGTATGTATAGAACATTGGGGTCTAGGAGTCTCCCCTGGTTCAAAACCATCTTTAGAGGTCCTAGCACGCCATTTCTCGACCCGCTCTTTCGTTTGAGCCCAAAAAAACATTCATATCTTGTCTGACATCTTTGCTACAAACTCGGGTTTTCAACTCGGGTTTTCAATTGCAAGCCCGAGTTGTAGACCCTAACTATTGAATATTTCTCTCCGCGCACTTAAAACTCCCATTTCATATCTGTCCTTCTTCATTAATGAATGACGCCGTTGAGATAAGGACCCTTAATTATTCAAAAGATACCACACGCCGTCTCGTTTCTATTCATTAGAATTAAATGCAAGTGGTAACGCGGAATATCTGAATTATTGATTGTTCTCGTATTTTCCAATTCCACGTCGATTGTGGCGATAGCCCTCCCACAAGCCCGCGGCTTCCAGGAATATTCCAAATTCATAGTTGTTCGATGAGACAATTTCCCCGAGGTATATAAACAGAAGAGTCTAGAGGGTCGACGCCAGTCACAATCCCAGTCGCGTCAAGTTCCATTGTATAACAATGGAGCTGAGAATATTGTTATCAATTATCGGTGCATTCTGTGTTGGTGTATTTCCAGTCGGAAATGAAGCGTACAGGATACTGGCTGTTTTTCCATTACCCTCGAAGAGTCATCATCTGATGTTCGACAGCATCATCAAAGGGTTGACCGGCCGGGGCCATCAAGTTGACGTTGTCACTCTGTATCCCCTCAAAAACCCACCGCCGAATTACAAAGTGATTGCGAATCTCGAGGGAAAACAAGAGAGTCTTGTCAATCAACTGAGTGTTGCCATTGCTATTCAATTCGGATCGGACTTTACACGACAGCTTGCCCTGAGGTCGGGGAACCCGTTTTGCGAATATTTGGGACTACCCGAGATGCAGGAGATCATAAAAAATCCCCCGCAGGATCCACCATATGACCTGGTCGTCACAGAGGTAATATTATTAGCGATATGATGGAACAGATGTTAAATTTCCTTCATGTCGAAAATTACTAATGAGTGATGATCTCGATAATCAGTGATCGTGGAAATGGTTTTCTAGGTGCATTCGAAATTAATGAAAGTTATGGATTAATTTTTCCACTGAAATACATTCGTCCGAATATTAACGCACATTGTGTATCCATTCGTTGCGCTCTAGGCGTGTGCTGCTAATTGTTTTATCGCTTTGGGCTACGCGTTGAATGTACCAGTAGTCTTGGCAAGCACTTTGATCCCCCTACCTTGGCTGGCAGAGAGCTTAGGCCAGCCACTATTCCCGGCATTTATCTCATCGTACTTCACGTCCTACGTGCATCCCATGTCATTTCCAGAACGCGTGATGAACACCATCACGGTTTATGTGAACAATATGAAATTTCGATACTACACAGATGCTTTTCAAAACGCGGAAATAAGGAAGTATATTGATCCAAACATTCCGCCACTTCGGGAGCTTGAGAAAAACGTGACTCTCGCCCTCGTGAATACGTGGCACAGCCTCAATGGCATTCAACCAACGACCCCTGGGTTCATTGAAGTCGGCGGGATTCACATGCAGGAGCACTACACTCCACTCCCTCAGGTAATTTTTCATCAGCCCAATTGCATTCGTTTCTTCATTGGAAACAACAGGTGTCTGACAGCTATATGAATTTAAGATGGCAGATGGCAAAAAAATGAATAATGTCAGTGCCTGTCCCTGAAATTCAGTTATTTATGAGCGGTTCAAACATTTCAGTATTAAAATATCTCACCTGATTCAGACGGCAAAGTCCATTCAAACATTAATTTTTAAGATATTTCTCATGTCTGAAAAGTTGACTCATCCACTGCAAAAAATAGGTGTCTGATAGCCATCTGAATTTAAGGATGTCTATCTCTTCGCTTAAAAATCGTCTGAATCTTTAAGGATGTTCGACACCCTTTTAGCCAAAATTGACGTTGTTTTCATTTTTCTGGCAAATTATCGATGGGAGTGACGTGAAAAAATATAACGATTTTGTGGTTTGTCATTCTTTAATGGCTCACGAAGTTGCGTAGTGGTGCGATAATTTTCATGCGTTTTTTCTACAGTTTTGTGATTCTTTTTAAAAGTTTAGAGAAAACGCAGGAAAATGTTCGCACCACCTTAAANTTTTTCTACAGTTTTGTGATTCTTTTTAAAAGTTTAGAGAAAACGCAGGAAAATGTGCGCACCACCTTAAAATTTCGTCGGTCATTAAATAATGACAAAACGCAAAACGTTATATTTTTTCACGTCAATTCCATTCTTATGTGTCTGAAAATCTGTCTGTATCTTAATTTCAGACATCTTTGTGTCTAACATTGAAATGCCTCCATTGATGCAGACATTTTAATGTCTCAAAAGTGCCTACATAAGTGTCTGAAATTCAGACATTAGTTTTCGCGGTAATTCGCATTATACTCTGTTGACGTGATATAAATAGTTTTTCACTGATTATTCACGTTGCATTCGTTGTGCTAAGGAAATGGAGAAGTGGATGAATGACAGCACCTCCGGTGTGATCTTCTTTACACTTGGATCCATGGTGAATATTGAGACCCTCCCTGAAGTGACTATGAGAGCACTTTACTCGGTATTCAGAAGGATAGCACCGGTGAGAGTGCTTATGAAGGTGGCTAATGAGTCGGCTCTCCCTCCTGGATTGCCGGATAACGTAAGGACTTTTTCCTGGATTCCTCAAGTGGCTGTACTAGGTGAGACCTCCGGGAAATATTGGCTATTTCATGTTGATCAGCCACTCCTTCATTTTGGGAGGATCTTTCAGGAGTAGATCTTCTGCTAGCTACACTGATTACGAGAATATTGACGAATGCTTGTAACATCCTCAATTCTTCACAGCTCACAAAAACACGAAAGTATTCATAACCCACGGAGGGCTCATGAGCACTCAGGAGGCGCTCACCTACGGAGTTCCCCTGATCGGGATTCCCATTTTTTCAGATCAGCACGTTAACATCGCAGCTTACAAAACCCGCGGCTTAGCCGTCGAGTTGGACGTGCATAATTTGAGCGAGGAGCCCATCTCCTGGGCTATTAATGAAATTCTGTATAATCCGAAGTACAGGTAAAACATTATTTGCGGCACATTATTTCAGTAGCGAAGTGGGCAAACGGTTTAAGTGGATTTTGGCTATTGGCCAGTTTTCAATGAATATCTCGAAATCTAAGGAAGATAGCAAAATTTTTCTTACAACCTTTTTAGTAGCCCTTTATTCGCTCTACAAAAAAGGTTATTATGAAAATTTCGCTATCTCCCTTAAATTCGGAAATATTTCAGGAAAACTCAACCAAAGACTAAATTGACTTGAACCGTTTGACCACTTCATTACTGATTTGAAATCGAAAATGTAACAGTGCTGTTATCGTCGGTTTTCAGCGAGTCTGCCAAGTACCAATCGAAGAAGTTCCTTGATCGCCCCATGAGCGCAATGGACACGGCTGTTTTCTGGATCGAATATGCTGTTAGGCATGGCCCGGGCGCGTTGAGATCACCAGTAGTCGATCTCTCCTGGTGGCAGATGGAGCAAATCGACGTTTACGGCTTTCTCGCTCTCTGCGTCATCGCTATTATTTATGGGACTGTTCGCATAGTAAAAGTCCTTCTGGGAGTTCGATCAACGATTGCGAAAAAACGAGTCAAAAGAGACTGAGGGCATCTATGCCTTTGGAAAATTTTAATTTTCATCTTTTAATTTAATCTTTCACTAAGAAAGTCATTTTTTTTTTAATAATAGTGTCGGACATGTGAACATTGGTGATGTTTTCAAAATTTTATAATTTATTGGTATCGAGAAATTGAATGAACAAAATGAACCCTTATTCCTACCCTGATAGAATGATTCATTTATTTCAAATGAGATTCGTTAACTGTTAATGAATCTTCTCTTTTCTATCAGTGTAGTCTGGTCACCAAACGCGTCCCTGCGACTTCGGTCACCTCCGGGGGGATTCGCCGCCGTGTTATTCAGGCTTGAGCGTTGCCGAATTCACTCTGCGCTGTCCGGGCGCGTTTAGCGAGTTTCCGGCAACGTCGCGTCATGTGCAATTTCATTTAAAATGGGAAAAAATAATCCATCTGTTCGAAATATTTTTTTTTCTTCAGGAATTTTGAAAAATATCTTGTGTTAAAAACTACTACAATTTTTTATACATTGCAATTGACAAAGTCAATTTAAAAAAAAAAATTCCCGGTTAGTCCACGGAGAAAAAAATGTAGGAAAAATTATTATGGAGTGCCGTAAAATCGGCTGACGGAAACAAACTCCAAATGAACCCATTCTTGTGCTCGGATAATTAAAATGAGCATTTCTCCTCCCTCGGGGATCAAAAAATAATTTGGAATAATTTGTGATGGTGGTCAAATACAGTAGAATACTGGGATGAATAAGAGAAATATATCAAGCCCCTGTAGCTCGTTCGAAATTTTGGACGGATTATCACATTTTCGCCGCCAGTGAAGGGAGAGAAAAAATATTTGTTTTCAATTCTTCAAACAAACGCGATTCGCACCCTCAACGGCAGAACCTAAAAGAAAGTGTTATTGCACCACTAGCCGATGAATTTGCATGAAAAGTGGAGTTTAATGTATCTACCATTGTACAAAAGCATCACACAAAATATCACCAGCGACCAAAGTAACAAAAAATATCATCGTCCGTATAAAAAGCGTCAAGTCCTCCACTATTTCACATAAGCTCTCCCGCGCCCGTATCGATGCCCGAGGGTTTCTCCACCAAGTCGCCAAAGCGCATTCTGTACTTCTTCCGCACAAGGTCCCAATCTACGACCGAATCGATGCTAGGCATGTGCTTGAAGGACAGTTGACTTCCCACCGGACTCTGCAGCCGGGAAAATCCGACGGTCGACTTGTGGCCTTCTATCGAGAGTAATTTGTCCTGCGCATTAAAAAATTCAGGGGTATATTGATTTGTTTTTAAGGAACAGGAAACGTCGAGTCGTAAAATGCGAAACAACTTACACGTGACAAACGATTTCTCGAGGGCGTGCTCCCGGCGAAGCCGTGCATCACACTCATTCGCTTCCTCCTGCCCTTTCGCTTCTGACAGACTTTCACCAGATACGTTACCCACGTTGTGATCAAATTCAGCGGTGATGGTGCAGTTCGTGTTCTAGAAAAATCATTAGATTTCGTGGGTTAAGGGCTGCGACGCATTTCTAAAGACGAGCACTCACTTTTGCATTTTGCGGATGAGTTTGCTTAAGCCGTACTTCCACTCTATGTCGCTTTGGGATTGGATGCTCTGATAGGTATCGCTCATCATGGCGATGAGGAGATTGATGAGGACGATTACGCTGACAAGCATGTAGAGGGAAAATGATACCTGCGGCGATAAAGAGAACGAATCCATCAATTCTTCAGGAGATGAAAGCGGCAAAAATATTGAGAAGTCGCCATTTTGGTCAACCCTAAGACGCCATTTTGGTGCGAAGGTCGTTTGTAAGGTGACTGGATTTTTTTCCCCGAAGCAATTTCCCGGAAAAAATTTCCTCGTCAAAATTCCCCTGTTTACTAATTATTGATCTAGTGAAAGAGTTGAATTCTCATCTGGAGTGTCTTCGAAGATTGAAACATGTAATAAATAAAATTGAGTTGGTAATGTGTGTTTGTGTAATTGTTTTTTACATTCGTAAGGGGAAATAATTCCGGGAATTTGTTTCCGGGGGAAAATTTTCCTGGAGAATTTTCTCCGGGGATTTTTTTCGAGGGGAAAAAATCCGGGCACCGTTTGGAATCGGCTATAACTCGATTTCTACTCAATATTTTTCAAAATAAAAAAATACGTATCCAGTATTGTCATCGAAAAACTGAGAATCCTCACCTTGAACAGATAAATCGTCCACGGCGGCTGCAGATTGCGAGCAAACGTAAAATCATCAGTATCCTTCTGCCCGAAAATCGCGAAAAAGAGATTTTCCGTAACGTCAATAGGATTGGCTATCACTGTAAAAAAAATACAGCATTAAAACTCATCACCAGAGTCAAAACAGTCAAAAAATGTTCACTACAACTCAATGTTGCTTTCACTCATTGATCTAACGACTATAATTCAGGTCTTATAGTATGGGGCAGTCGCATGGGAACATAAGGCGTAGCATGGAATCATGCCAGTCGATTTTATGATATTTCCTGAATAGAGAACTACAGCGGGCATTTCTTAATACCTCGCCATTTCTCTGAGCTCATGATGATGGCGATGATGATGAATGGGTTCCTGCATTCTTTGAATGATTTTTATCGAGATGAACGAAGTAAGCATTCCTGAGACTCTGTCCATAATGACAGATTTACGATATCCTCGTTTCCATATGTTGCTGGTGCACACTAATTACCATGGTCAATTGTCAACTAAACTACACTAATTGTGGTAAGAAACATTAGCTTATTTCGGACTAACCATAATGAGAACGCAGAAGAGCTGGAGATTATAATAGCGCCCCCGGGATGTTCTGTAGGATAAAATTGCATTCAATGTCTACATAATTAAAGGGATGGGGTCTTAAATGAGAACACAGGATGACAGTTTGAATATGTATTTAACAAATCTCTATTATTCATAAATATCATTAGAACGAGATGCTTATGTTAATGAATTTATCCGGATTTTTCACAGTTCCTTAATTTGAATGATCATTCAAATTACTTGGCTGTTGTTTCTACTTATCGATTAAATGAGTACATTAGTGCTTGGAAGGGGCGCAGTCTCTTCGATGATCGTTAGTTGCTCGGTTTCAGCCATGTCTGGAGTTTCTTCCGCTATTTTCTCAGGCTCATCGCAGAATAGGGCACGGTATTTTCGTCTCACCTCGTCCCAATCAACCACGGTATCGATTCTCAAGGCATTACTGAAGGATAATTGACTTCCTAGGGGACTCAGATGTCCAACAGGCACGGCAACACTGTCATTGTGCGCCACCTGAGTTCTTTTTATCTTAGACAACCACTTTGCTCCCACTTTGGTGCGTGGTGACATTCTGCTGGATCGATGAAGACTCATTAGGTGGATTAATGATGGACGCTGTTTCTTGGCTGTTCGTTTCTTGCACAATCTGCAGAAGTACGTCATCCAGGTTGTGACGAGGTTCAGGGGTGATGGAGCTGTTGTTGTTCTATTGCAAAAATTCAAATGAGAAATAATGGAAGCCTTTGCTTCAATCGAATGATAAATGTCCCATACCTGTGCATATTCCTAAACAATTTACTCAAGCCGTACTTCCACTCAATGTCAGACTGTGCCTGAATCCTTTGGTATGTATCACTCATCATCGCAATAAGCAGATTGATTAGAACAACCACCGATACCAGCATGTAAATTCCAAATGCCAATTTGAAGAATACTGTTGTCCACGGTTGCTGACTTTTCTTCCCCACCACCTTGAATTGCTCATGTGTTGTTTGTCCGAAGATAGCGAAGAAGAGCAATTCACCTGCCAGTATTGGACTCATCACCACTGCAAATACGTTCCAATAATTGTACATCGAATGTATTGACCAGAGAATCATGCATTTGGCATTTTCATGTTCGTTCGTATCATGCAATTGTCTTTTTCATGCTAAAAAAATTATTCACTAAGGCTAATTGTTTGTGATTATTGTTAATCGCTGGTTCAATTCATTTTTTCTTCTCGCTGGAAAAATTATTTTTCATTATTCAGAGGCTAGGAGATAATTGGCCGCTCATGATGCAAAAGGTGATTGAAATTTTTGCAGAAATATTTGAATAAGGAGATGAGTGTAGTTTGTGTATTTGCTTGTTGCTGTTTTCGTATTTCCTGCGGATAATTTCACATGCGCGCAATGGCTTTTTCTTATCAATCAAGACTTACTGAACGTTGATTTGTTCATTTGTGATTAATATGTGGATGCAGAGTCTGGTTTAATTGTACCTGTACTAGAAAAGGTTTTCAACTAAATTAAATGGACAGCGTAAATATCAATTTCACTCCTCTCATTATTTTATTATCATATCTTCGTGTCTACAAACTGACAATAATTAAATGGGCGGAGTTGATGACGGTGGTACAGGTGTGGATGAACTACCAAAAGCAATCTCCTCTTCAGTAACAATTTCATCCTGATTATCATCCTTCTCGAGCTCTTTCTCCGGCTCATTGCCGGTTAGAATTAAATATTTTTTACTAATTGCGTCCCAGTCCACTACACTCTCAATTCTGAGAGCAGTGTTGAAGGATAATTGACTGCCTAGGGGACTCAAGTGGACGTTTCCAGTGTGTCCGATGCTGTCCTTCGGCCGTATCTGACCTTTTTTCACTTTCGACAGCCATTTGGCCCCCACTTTAGATCGCGGCGAGAGCCTTCCGGTGCGCTGCAGGCCCATCATGTGAACCAACGAGGGGCGTTTCTTCTTCATTGATCGCGCCTTGCAGGATTTTATGAAGTAAACCATCCAAGTTGTCAGGAGGTTCAAGGGAGACGGAGCTGTCGTCGTCCTGAAAATTGTGAATATTCATTTCCGTGAGTAATTCTCATCTTATCGGACTACAGTGAAGCTCTGGGACAAAATCCATCTGTAATATAACAGAAAAACGGTGAATGACACTCACCTGTGCATATTCCGTATAAGTTTACTCAATCCATACTTCCACTCAATGTCCGACTGCGCCTGAATTCTCTGGTAAGTATCGCTCATCATGGCAATGAGTAGATTAATCAATACAACAACCGATACCAACATGTAAACTCCAAATGTCAGTTTAAAAAGGGCCGATGTCCACTCGGGCTGTCCAGTTTCAACCTTCAATTCGCTGTGTGTTGTTTGTCCAAACACAGCGAAGAAGAGATATTCAAATGCAAGTAATGGATTCATCTTGACTGCAAAAGCGTTAACATTATTTTCATGTTCACAAGGAGTAAAGTTTGCGGTATTAACTCTTGGATAAAGCAGATTAGCTACCATGTGTATGTAATCATGTATACGAACCAACGAACATGCTCATGCGTTTTTTTTTTATTTATTTAATTATATAGCGGCCATGCTGTTGTACGGATGCTGCTGATTCTTGGTTGCACATATCGTGACGCATGCCATCATAACTTAGGCACGTTCATTCCTTTTTTTTTCATTTTCAAATGTCATAACATTTTTTAAAATTTGTTTTTCATCGTTGTATTGCGATTTGCACTTGGTTTATGGTTTTATAGCACTTTTGCTGCATTCAAGAGACACTTTTTTGTTTGTACAATTCAAAAGGGCAGACTTTTTTCACCGTGCACGTTCAACATTTATTGCGCATCCAGTGGATTCATGCGCAGGAACATGAAACAGTCACCTTTGTAGCAAAAACTGTGAGGTTTATTGTTTTTTTTTTTTTTGGAGGGAGTCGTTGAACATACACATGCAAGTATATGGATGGGATTTTCTCGCCCATTTGGTTGCGCCAGGTGATGTTTCGACACCTGGGACTTGAACACGCTGTGTAAAAAATAAATCTGAGATCTGCAGGTGAATGAAACTGATCAGACATGAATGACTGGAATGTCGGAGGTGATCATGTTTCGTTCAACTACAGATTCGTAACGACAGAGTAATGATTATTCGCAAGACGACACTCAAATGCTCCTGGTTATCCTTCCCATAGCTGTGGATCAATCTCAAGTAACAGGCAACACATACGCGCCATTAATCAATAAACAATGAGAACAAAGACAGATGCATTGCAAACGGGACGACACCGAGGCAACGGACAGTAGCAGTTTCGAATATTTTTTTTTCTTTTCCATTATTTTGCCGTTTATCGGTTTGGCAATCGTGTCGTCGTGACTTACTATCTCGGGCGCTATCGTCACAACAATCATTCTTTTTCTTGTAGCGGCCGGAGCGACGATGGGGTACCAGCGGAGTTGGTACCATCCACTCGGTATCATTGGCCAATAAATCTAATATTTCAGATTATACGTTATGTTGTTGTATGGAATGATCATGTTGAGGGTGTCACCTCTGAATATTACTTTTCCGCGATATTAGTGTAGCACAAAAAATATTACGTGGACGAACCAATACTTTTTGAGTTGCTGTTACAATTTTTGAGAAGAAAATCACTCAACAGAGTCACGAGTAGTATTTAGAGGTGTAAACTTGTCGACGTATTATGTCTACTTTTCCTACTGGTATCTTATTACTTTATCTCTACATTCTACATGATGAGAGTGCAATCTTGATGCCTTGGCAACCCCTCGAGAAGAAAATCGAAAGATTGAGAATGAAAACACACTGAGAGAAATATTCAGTAAAAATTACAGAATAATTCACGTAATCCCCAAGGAGAAATCGCTTTCGGAAATTTTTATAAAAATTTTAAATATTAAATTAAATAAAATATAAAATCAAATATTCAATTGCCACGTAATTTCGCCCGAAAAAGTAAAATCCTACAGAAACTTTCCGACTTGTTATGCCTCCAAAATCAAAAATTCTGAAGCTGGCAAGTTATTTTTACGTTCCGTTCCGTAAAATTTATCAATTGTTCGGGAAAAATTATTCAACTCTATCGTTCGTTAATAATTAACGAATCTCGTTTGGAATGAATGAGTCAGTTTATCAGTGTCAGTTTCGAAATCAGTAGCGAAGCGGTAAAACGGTTTAAGTCGATTTTGACCACTGATCAGTTTTCAATGTGTATCTCGGAATCTAAGGCAGATAGAACATTTTTTGTTAGAACCTTTTGTGTAGATCGAATTGAGCGCTACGAAAGAGTTAATTATGAAAATTTTGCAATCGTTCTTAAATTCGGAGATATTCCTCAAAAACGAAGCTGAGAGCTAAGTCGACTTAAATCGTTTTACCGCTTCGCTACTGAAATGTAATTTTTACGTTTTTTTTCTCCCCGGCCCCATCCAAGACGTCAAGGCAGCACCCAAAGATTTCCAAAAAACCTCAACACTTACTATCTGAAAAGGCGCCTTTCCTGGGGTTCTTATCCAAATTAACGAAAGCCTGGTTCAACGCCACGAAGTGCATCGAAAATCCGAAAACGAAGATGGCGAGTACAGCGAGAAACCTGGCAAGATCCTTCATGAGATTCCCGATGATGATGGCCCACGGTCCGAAGAGATGATGAAACGACAAAAAATCCAGTATCTGCACACAAGCGAGTAAAAAACTCAGCGCAAACAGTTGATTGCGGAGGTAGAGTAGCGTTGGCCAGATTGTGCGCGGAAGAAACCGCCACGCAACAAGATGAAATGCAACACCGCATATTGAGAAGAGCAGCACTGCCAGTTTAATCCACCCTAGGCCACTTTTGTCACTCGGATTAGTCAATTCGAACAGTAATAATCCCGACAACATAACAAGTAAACACCACTCGTAGCTGTACGGCATGAGATCATCCCTCATGACGGGATACGGTGGGGTAATAGCAACTAGGGATAGGAATATCATTAGGTACGCGTGTGAGGTCAGGTACGACATGAATTTAACGATCGGTATATTGTTGTACTTGTGTCCAAGGGGCAGTGCAAACACAGCCCAGACCGGTGGGCAGAAGACCATTGTGAACCAGAGTAACATTGACCGAAACGCACTCCAATTGAGGCTACCGCGCCACAGTTCGTGGAGATATCGCTGCACCACTGTGTGGGCAATCACTTCTTTCTGCTCGTTCTCGATCAAAACGTCGAGAAACTCCACGTTTCGTCTGTCCATCGCTGTGAGAATTCGCCCCGCTGAGTCAGCACCCGCCGCCAGGGCCAGAAGTTCGGTTGCCATGCTCTCGCACTGCTTCCCCGCTGCTATCAGGTCTTTCGCGCGCTCCTTCTCCTTCTCGGAGAGCTTCATGTAGATGTTCGATAGCTTTGCGGCTGCGTCCACGGGCGCGGGGGACACCAGAACGAACTCCTCGATGGATTTGTTGTTGTGGCTCTTGCTGCAGACCATCAGACTGTAGACGAACTGCGGAAACATCAAGCAACATTACTTCCTTCGTTCGGGCTTCTGCACCCCAACAAAATTACTTTTGATCGGTAGAAAAAGTACTTGTACCCGGTGCCAAGGGGTTTCTGGGGGGAAAGCACTTGGTACTTGGGACGAGGATTTTTAGAACTTTTCAAAAGTGAACTCCCCCCAAGAACCGTTTGTACTCGTGAGAAGGAATTCTTATTTCTTGGCTGATGGCTTCTGGGGTTCAGAAAATTGATACTCACCCTCTTGTCCTCCATAAGAGCGTAAGTGTCGTGCTCCTTCTCCATGAGGTACTTGAGGACGTTGTTGTGCCCCTCGGACGCGGCGAACCAGATGGGCACGCATCCCAAGTTGGTTTCGCTCTTCGGCGAGGCTCCGCTCTCCACCAACAGCTGGACAACGTCGAGGTGACCGGCCCGCGCAGCGCAGTGCAGCGGGGTCCAGCCGTTCTTGTCGGTGGCGTTGATCTCGGCACCCTGACCCAACAGCACCTCCACCATTCCGTGGTGGCCGTGAGTCGCGGCTATGTGCAACCCAGTTTTGCCGCTCCGATCGGAGCTGTGAAGCAGCTCCGCTGATCTACTTAGGAGCAGACCGACGACGGTTATGTGGCCCCCGAAGCAGGCCAGGTGGAGAGGGTTGTAGCCGTTCTCCGTCGTCGCCGCTTCCACCTGTGTTATCGCGGAGGCATTGATCACTGGGGGAATGGGGAGGGCGGAATGGACACGGAGAGAGAAATTCAATAAAAATTACCAGACAAAAACGTAAATATCACGTTTCGAAACGTAATTCGCCAGCGATGTGAAATTCAATAAAAAGTGGGCGTCGTTAAAATTAATCGGCCGTCTGATGACGGATGAATGGAACCTAGAAATAACTCACCAGCTTCATAAAAATTGTTGCACGTTCAAGAATTTTTTATTTTGCAGGCACAATAAGTCGGCAAGTTCCTGTAAGATTTGACTTCTTCGGGAAAAATTACGTGACTATTTCGTACTTTGTTCGGTGATGAACCTGAAAATTCACTGAACGTTTCAGATTTCTGCTCTTCCATTCCCATAAAAATTTCCGGAAAACGATTCCCCACTGCGGATTACGTGAATTGTTCCGTAATTTTTACTGAATATTTCTCTCCGTGTGTGAGCATCTGCATGAGCCCGCGACTCACCTGAACTCCAGCGGAATTCAGCAGCAGTCGCACGACATTCTCATTCCCGGAATAAGCCGCCAGGTGAAGTGGCGTCATTCCGGATTCACTTCCTAGTTCACCAACGAGGGAATTCCCCGCTGGCGGGTCTGATTTCACAGTTCCCGGTACGTGCGTCAGCAGCTCTCGCACCGTATCTGATGAAAGCAGAGATCATCTTTGTAATTGGAAATCATAACGGGGAGAAGCTACACACGGAGCAAAATTTTTGATAAAAATTATCCTATCGTTCCATAAAAGTGTATCATGAGTCATCGTTTCCTCATTTCTATCCCAAAATTTAGTATAAATTAATACATGATGATCAAATTATATTCTGCACCGGTAAAATTTACCAACCGTTCCAGAATTTTCGTTGTTATCTACATAAAAATTACTGGACTGGACGTGAAAAAAAAATGGGTAAAATTTGTTATGCATCAGTATAAAATTTATCTAACGCAGAATAAAATTGAATCATCGTACATTAATTTTTCCTAAATTTCGGGACAGGAACGATGAAACTATGACTCATGATCCACTTTTACGCTGAGATAATTTTAATAAAAAATTTCTCTCCGTGTAGATTGTCGTTACAGTTGTAAAGACGGTCGGACCTCACGTGTGGGTAATACCGAGACCTTGCAGCAAGGTCCTCTAATCTCATCGACTTATCACGGGCTCGTGACCTCCTGCCCACCGTTACACTACCTTTCGCCGTCGTAACTTCAAAGCATTATTGTAAGAAATAAATGTATTGACCATAACATTATTAGGTCGATCGATTCCACAGTTAAAACAATAGGGTAAAGAGAAAAATTAGGGGCGCAATTGGTTGGCACGAGGCCTGGTACAACGTGTCACGTGTCTCAACGAAATATTATGATTTCTTTTTTCCGTATTCGTTTATTCCCGAGAGTCTACAAATTCTTGTGAGGATTAACACCGTATTTGCGTGATGCGTGCATTCATATTTTCTCTTCCTCTACTTCTCCGGGGTTTAGGGCAGGCCCGAGTGGGAGCCACAGCATAAAATGTTGAGGGGCTGGTGGAATAAAGCCGCGTGGTCACGCAAATCATCAACACTTTTCTCTCAGGTGTTTTTTCCTTTCTCTTGCGATAATATCACCAAGTCCAGTTATTTCGATATGACGGTCAGGGGGTCAAGAGTGTGTCACCCGTGATTTTACGAGTGATTTAGATATCAATCGAATTTTTTCCCCCTGGGGATTGCCGGCCGTTCTTTGCAATGAAATTTGAATATTTTAGAGAATTTATGAGGCATTTGACCGACTGAAAAAGCCGAACGACCTAGATTCTCACGTCGGGATTGCCGCTACATTCCGAGTAATTAACATGAAATATAGGGGCTGAGTACTACTGTTCCAGTGATCAAGTGGAACCAGGAAATACGTGATAATACGCTCTGGCAACTCTCCGGATATTATAAAATCGATATTATTTCTAAACTGCGCTACAAAAATAACTTCGAAACAATTTTCAAAGTTCTCATCCATTCGACCACCTGAAAATCCATACATCCCCAAATGGGATTCTATTTCTGTTCCCGCCGCAAGACCCGATATTCTTCATCACGCCATGCATCAACTAGGGATGGGCGATGTTTTAAAAAACATCAATTATTTAAAAAATCGATGTTTTTCTAATTACACAGAAAAAGAAAACAAATTGTTAAAAATATTTTTTTGTCTTCTCGTTTTCATTGAAAAAAATATATTGAATATTTTCCGTGGGGACGTTAGCTGCAATAATTGCTAAAAAATTTAATTGAGAAAAAATTTCAACATTTAAATAAAAAAAAGAATAGACGACTGGACTTGTTCACTCATAATTGATTCCATACGTACTGCAGAAAATAATGACTTCTGATTGCGGATAAATAATTAGGGGAGGGTGGGGCAAAACGGCCCCCTTCAATTGTCAATAACTTGTGAATGACATTGTGAAAATTCCCAGTTTCGACTTCATTTTGAAGATAATTTTTCATTCTTCAAAACGAGCTCTAACTCATCCCAATCGGATTATTGAATCGGAAAATATTGACGATTGAAGGGGGGCCGTTTTGCCCCATCCTCCCCTACTTTGTTTATTCTTAATCAATCAACATTATTATTCGACAAAAGACTGAAAAATATTTGGAAAAAAGAATCGAAAATCGATTAATCGTCCGTTGATTTCTCCCCCCCCCACATCGATGTTTTCGATTAATCGCCAAAGAAGCTAGGGATCGCTCATCCCTAGCATCAGCGTCAAAACCCCGAGACTCACCGGCCTGGCCGAAGTACGCGGCAACGTGAAGCGCAGTGACGCCGAGTTTTTTGCTGGATATCCTCAGGGACTGCGAGGACCTCATGACCTCGAGGACCTGGCCATGTCCATTCTGCGCGGCCAGATGAACCGCTGTGAAGCCGGCTCGGTTCTCATCGGCGCACGAAGCGCCCGCTCTGACGAGGGCCTTCACAACTTCCGCGTGGCCGCCCTCGGCTGCGAGTTGCAGCGGCGTGGCTTCAGTCAATTTGTTCCTCGCTGAAATGACGCCCTGTCTGTCGAACTTCATGAGCTCCTCGATGACTCTGACACTGCCCTGCATGGCGGCGATGTGCGCGCAGGTGTTTCCGTCCTTGGTGCAAGCCATCACGAGGCTGGGGTGTCTCTGGAGGAACAGCTGTGCGACTTCAGCGTAATTGTTCATCGCCGCGGCGTGAATTGGCTTCTGCCCCTGGTCGTCAGTGGCGTCGATGCTGGCGCCCAGTTCCAGGAGTAGTTTGCAGACCTCCAGCTGTCCGGAGCCGGCCGCCAGGTGCAGAGGTGTCTGCTTCCTCAGGGTCAACACGTCAATCACTGCGGAGTGATCCTGCACGAGGAACCTTACGAGATCCGTGTTGCCGTTCATGGACGCCAGGTGCAACGCTGTCCTACCAACTCTGGATTTCGAGTTGATGAAGGCCTTGCTGGCTAGCAGAGCGTCGCAGACTTTCTGGTAGCCGTGCTCGGCGGCCAGGTGGAGTGCCGATCTACCTTCTAGATCGAACACGTCTACCCTGGCGTGATTCGCCAAGAGATTCTCGACTATATCCAGATGTCCACGATGAGCGGCTATCAGCAGCGGCGTCCAGCCAACTGCGCTCTGTTTGTTCAGAGCTTTTTGCACTTCCGTCGCCGACATGTAACTTATCATCTCGGAGAGGACCTCGTTGTTGCCCGCCGACGCGCAGTGGTGAAACGCCGACTCCTGGCCCTGACGCGTCACCAGGGAAACGTCAGCACCGCCCTCCAGGAGGGCGCGCACAACGGCTCTGTCGTCTCCTGGCTCTGTTACGGTCCTCGGGTCTATCTGCGCTGCGTAGTGGAGGGCCGAAGCACCCTCATTCGTGAGACTGTTTACGTAACCTGTGGCTGTGCTGGCGCCCTGCTTATCTTTCACGAATTCAATTAACTTGCGGACCACTTCGGACCGGCAACTCCGGCACGCTAGGTGAAGGGGAGTCTCCCCGTTCTAGGGCAGACGAGAACATTTTCGGGAACGTCATAACAGGAGTTATATTTACTCACAATTCAGCAGCGAAGTGGTGAAACGGTTTAAGTCGATTTACATAAAACAAAAGTCGGTCTGAAGCAAACCGAAAAATCGGTCTGAATCAGACCGATAAATCGACTTGAATCAAACCGAAAAATTGACTAGAATCAAGTCGCTATCCACTACCTGAAACAGGCAGAATTTCGACGTGAATCATTCTGTTTATCGGTTTGATTCAAACCGATGTCAGCTGGACTCGTTTCCACTTGAAATAAACCACTTTTCGACTTATATCAAACCCAGAATTCGGATTGGCCTAGTCCGAGTCACTCAGTCTGAATCAAGCCGAAAATCGTTTTGAATCAGTACTGTTTTTTTGGGTGATATCTCTCGGTTGAGTTTTTGAAGAATATCTCCGAATCTAAAGGAGATAACGAAATTTTCGTAATAACCTTTTTTGTAGAGAAAATTGAGTGCTGTAAAAAAGGTCTTGACAATAATTTTGCTATCTCCCTTAGATTCCGAGATATTCACTGAAAACTGGGCAGTAGTCAAAATTGACTTGTACCGTTTTACCAATTCGCTACTGAATTATAGTCGCTCACTTTTGACTTGGACATGGGGTCTCCCCCGTCCTCTAGCAGCAGGAGGAGAGTCGTTATGTTGCCGTGACTCGCTGCCACGTGCACAGGAGTCTGTCCGTCTTCGGTTGCTACGTTCGGACCTGCTCCCGATTTTAGGAGCATTAGGGCACATCGGTCTCCGTCTGGCACTCGCGCCGCAATGTGAAGGGGGGTCTCCTTATTCGCCCCACCGTAAACTTGCACGTCTGCACCGTAGCCCAACAGAGTTTCCACCACCGCCGGCTTTGCACTCTCCACCGCTATGTGGAGAGCTGTGTATTTGTCGTTCGTCTTTGCGTCGACCTGTCGTTATCAGAAACGATCTCGTAAAAGTTTATGTTTATTAGCGGGGGTAGGTTCTTTCTTGGCGAAAAGTTTCAGGACATTCTTGAGTTTACTAGAAACAACACACTGAAAAACTTGAAACTAAATTACGTTTAAGAAGTCATTTTTTACGCTTTTTGAAGCGTATTCAATATAAAAATTAATATAAAATTTAAATTACGATCACTTTTTCGTTTTTCACATTTACTAATCTAATAAAAAAAATATTTACTCATTCCTAGAAACAACACACAGGAAAACCTAAAAGTAAATTACGTTTAAGACGTCGTCTTTTACGCTTTCTGAAGCGTATTTTATGCTCGAAATTACGTAAATTGATAACTAAGTTAAGTAAACTAAATTAATTAGTAAATTACGCTCAAAATTGGCGTAAATAACTCTTTTTTTTCGTACTTTACGTCAACTCATCCAATAAAAAAAAGACATTTACCCCTTCGTAATGGCATACATCCGTTAAAATTTTTCTGTGTGAAATTGAAGAAACGTCAGAGGTTTGAAAAAACTCAGGACATTTAAAAAATTTGAACAACATTAAAGACCTTTTCTCCCCGCTGCAACAAAGTACTGATGATCCCCACGTGTCCGTATTTGGCGGCGGTGTGAATGGACCTCGCACCTCGTTTATTTGGCATATGTAGGTAAACCCCCTTCTTAAACAACATTGTGGCGCACTCCGAGTGGCCGTTCAACGACGCAATATGCATGAGGGTGGAGCCGTCTTTCGTTCTCTCAAAAATACTGGCTTTGAACTTATCAGCTAGTAATTCGATCACTGTTGCGTGGCCATTCTCAGCGGCCAAGTGCATGGGCGTTCGGTCCTGGTTATCGGTGATTGACGCCGATGCACGCACTCCGTAGAAGTATTTCACCAGCGTCTCGTCACCCTCGGCACTGGCGATGTGCAGAGCCGTCTGACCCTCGCCCTGACGACAATTTCAGTTATTTCGGCGGCGTTAATTTATTTATTTTGGAGGACCAAACTCACGGCTTTGGGGGATGAAAGGAAATGCAACGAACTCGGGGAAGATTTCTTGGTGACTGAATGCTCTACCGGGTGAACCCATACCTGACGCACTGCGACAATTACGGCTCATATATTACGCATGCAAAAATAACGCCCATGGGCTCGCTAACAATAGTAATTAAATTTTCTATGTTTTTTCCGAGCTATTCTGGGGCTTTATTTTGAGTATGCTGATTAGTCGGGGCTTTACTGGACAGAATTATCATTTTTATTTAGACGTGGGATCCGCGATGACCTTGATGCAAATACGTGAGAGAAAAAAATAAAGAATATCGGAAATGTTATTTCTTCAGCCAAATATCGGTTGAACATGAACACTTCACGATGAAGTTGGAATTTCTTGGCTCATGACATCGTTTTTCTCGTGTCAGGTGAGAAAACGGTGGACGGGATAATTGAATTCAGTAGTGAAGCGGTAAACCGAGTTAAGTCGATTTTGACTATTAGCCAGTTTTTGCTGAATATCTCGGAATCTAAGAGAGATAGCAAAATTTTTCTCACGACTTTTTTTATAACGCTCTATTGGCTCTACAAAAAAGGTCATGAGAAAAATCTTTCTATCCCTTTTAGATTTCGAGATATTCGTCAAAAACTAGCCAATAGTAAAAAACGACTTAACCCGGTTTACCGCTTCGCTACCGAATTAAAAAAATTAATTATGCTTCTTAGCTTTGTAAATTATTTTTGTGAAGTTCAATCTCTTTGTGAAGAAATTGTAATAATCCCTTACATTTTGCATGTCAACTGAGGCGCCGTAATCAACGAGAATTCTGACCATATCGACGTCTCGTCTCCTAGCAGCTAGGTGAAGGGCTGTGTCTCCAGCTGGTGTTGTTGCTCGAAGTTGTTCAGGTGCCTGTTGAGCCAACAGCTCACGGCACATCGACTGATTACCCGCCTCTACCGCCAGCAGCAGTGGGATTTTTCCCCTCTGACGAGTCAAAAATATTGTGACTAAATTTTGAAATACTGAGACACGAATGAAAAAATTCCATAAAAAGATCTATGAAATTTTTCAATGAAATTTTTTCGTGCGGAAAATCACAATTAACGTACACGAACAGTCTCGGTTAGAGCTTCAAGTGTCACTTTCCAATTTTTGCTCAACCCCCGACGCTTTATCTTCTCCATGATCTCTGACATTGACATCGGCCCGGGATTGTTCCGATCCGCGTCTCCAGTCGACGGAATTCGCGAGGACATTTTAATTCAAAGCGCATTCCCGCGGGGACTCCGCGTTAACGCTTGTGGGACCATTACACGAAGCACTGAATTTTTTTCATATCGCTCCACGATTCCACCGCCGGATATCGCGAAAACGAGGAGAAAAAAAAATTAAAAAACCGGGATGTCAGAGTTCAAAGAGAGTTTCATACAGAGAGTGCGCGTAATTTCCAGGTGAAATCGATATCGAGGATAAACACGACTGCATTATTTTTTGGCCGAGATTTTTTCCACCCGAAGTTATAGACAATTGAAGCTACGAGGGGCGGAAAAGAATTATGACGAGCATGGAAGAGAGTGGAGAACGGCAGTACCAGGCGGCGATACCGCCGATCCTGCGACTCTGTTCGGGGGCTGTCACGCGACCAAATCGCAACTTCCAGGCGGAAAAACATTGGCGAAATGCCGATGCACTGGAGTAACTGGAGATCCGTTTGAACTGAGGCTTTCGTCGGGGTTTTGACACTTATTTTTGAAAATTTAGGTACTTACGCCGTCTACTATCAGTCTGATGTCTCGTCCGGCTGCCGCAAGGAGGGCCCGCAGAATAGACGTAGCTGTGCCCGTTTGTCGCGAGGCGACGAGGTGCACAGCAGTCTGTTGCCTTGGCTATTCAAAATTTAAATGATCTATCATCGTTTCCGTAGCGAAGTGGTCAAACGGTTTAAGTCAATTGAGTCTTTAGTTGAGTATTCCTGAAATATTTCCGAATTTAAGGAAGATAGCGAAATTTTCATGAGAACCTTTTTTGTAGAGCGAGTTCAGTGCTACTAAAAAGGTCATGAGAAAAATTTTGCTATCTCCCTTAGATTTCGAGATATTCAGTGAAAACTGGCCAACAGCCAAAATCGACGCACACCGTTTGACCACTTCGCTACTGATTTTTTAGGCGGGCAATTTCTTTCTTTTATCTTTCTTCGGTTTATAATCAACGTTTTAAATAAAATGTCAATACCAGAAACACTCTCTACTCACTATTTTTTATTAAATAAATAATTATTCAAACAATTAACTTATAAAAAAAAAGAGTTTTTTTCTTCAGAATTATTGTCATTTTTATTATTCAGAAGCATCGAGCAACTGTATCATTCATTCATTCAATTAAAAACTCTTCATAAAAATCTCTTGAAATTATTCTCTAATTTTTTGCATAATTTCAACTAAAATTATGAATTAAAGATAACGAATAGCTAAAAAGCTGAAAATTTTTGGAATTAAAATAACTTACACCCCCAGTGGCATAAGGGTCAACTCCCCTCTTCGCCAGCAGTAGCTTGACCACATCTTCCCTGGAGTACATAGCCGATATGTGCAGAGCATTGTAATTATCCTAGATGAACAAAAAACCGTGAATCGGAGTCTCTACAGTAATGGAATCAGTCCGCGCCTGAGAACTGCATCGCCAGAATGATTGATGGAGGTAAAAAAATGGGAGAAAAAATCTTTGGGTCATAGCAATAAGGTAATGAGGCCGTAAATAACGGTGGGCCGCGCCCCTGCGGATGGAACGAAGCGCAAGTCCTCAGAAATCCTTGACGTTGCCCAGTCATTCCAATCACAGCTTATTAGCATGCTGTTCGGAAATTATATCGGGGCTAGTGGAAAGGGAAGGGCTTTGTGCAGCCGGTCGATAGCGCCAGGTGCGTGTGCCCCACGTCCAGCGAAGAATTCTTTGGGCTCGGGAATTCCGGAAATTCCTCGACAACATCGCATGCGGGTAAATTGCGAAGAATTTTAAAAAACAACGATGATTCAGTAGCGAAGTGGTAAAACGGTTCAAGTCGATTTTGACTATTGGCCATTTTTCAGTCAATATCTCGGAATCTAAGGGAGATAGCTAAATTTTTGTATAAACCTTTTTTGTAGCACTCAATTTGCTCTAGAAAAAAAGTTATTACGAAAATTTCGTTATCTCCTTTAGATTCGGAGATATTCTTCAAAAACTCCAATAAGAGATAAGTCGACGTGAACCGTTTTACCACTTCACTGCTGAATTGTGTTTTCCAGAATTTCAAAGGGTTTTGAGGAATTCTTGTGAGTAAATTTTGAATTCTTTGGGATATTCTTTTGGTCATTGATTGTTCGTCTGAGCTGGTACATAATTATGAAAAAAATAGAGTGATTATTTCTTGAATTGAAGCTGTATCCGGTCTCGGACGTTTTATTCATGAATTCTCGACTTACACTGCGTGGTGTTTTATATTATAATTATCGCAAGGTGGGATCGAGCTACTTTTTAGTTCCAGTGACTCTGAAACCGGCCTACTTACTGCCCCCCGTCTGCTTAGACCCCTAGCCTTGACCCTCCTTCACGCAATCCGGCCTGAGGGTGAGGAAAAACCCAGCACGAGATTACTCACGATTCTCTCAATTGTTGTTTATTTATCTTGATTGGGTGGGGGGGTTGGATTGATCAATGAGTTTTAATTACCTTGGGACACTCAAATGGTTGGATTGTAAGTGGTTAGGGGGATTTTTTAGTGATATACTGATGGAAATAAAAAATATCAACAAACAATTGTTAATTCCAGCAAAATTACCCAATTTAAAATTAACTTTTTGGTCTGACTACTGTAAAAATGCCCTGAGATGATAAATTTTTGTCTGGAAAATAGATTTTCTTATTAAAAAAAATTAATATCTCCCGTGTAAGCACACAATCACATTTTTAGTACCCGCTCACCTGTTTTTAATAATTTTATCAAACAATATTTCAACCCCAAATTCATATAAAAAATTTCTTGTTATTCTCACGTTATTCTAATTACCTTGGGACACTCAAACGGTTGGATTATAAGCGGTTAGGGGGATTATTTAGTGATATACTAATGAAAAATAAACAATATCAACAAAAAATTCTCAATTCCATAAAAATTACCGAATTAAAAATTTAATTTTGTCCTAAAAATTAAAACAGTCTCTTGAGATGACAAATATTTGCCTCAAAATCAAAGTTTCTTAATACAAAAAATATCTCTCGCGCATACCCAACGTCATACAAATAATTTCTTTCTATTCTCACATTATTTCTCGCCCCCACATCGGCTCCGAGCTCTATCAGACGATCCAGAAAGGCTGTGCGGTTGTCCTTCACTGCGTACATCAGCGGTGTCATACCGGTCGTCTAACCCCAAAGAAAGAAAATCCATTCATTTAATTAATTCAATTTACTAGAGCACTCGATCCCGATTCGTCTAGTAAAAAAATACTGACAGGATCCATGACCCCCGCCAACGGCACAGGGTTTCCATCATCTCCAGCACTCTGGACCGCTTTCTCCAGCGTCTTGAGCAACTGGTCAACCGGTGCCCACTCGCCCCGGCTGGCCAGTCCCAAGAGACGTTGTGCAGCCTCTCTGGCCGTTGCTCCAGCAGAGCCAGGCTTACTTCCAGGCTGTGATGGCTCAGTACTCGGCATGCCATTGCTCCCAGTCGATGCTGACCCTGGATCCTCCTTTCCGCTCGGACTCTCTTCCTTACTCGATGCATTTTTCTTGTCATCCTTACCCCCTTTCTTAGCGTTCGAGCTCATCGTAAGCTCTCAGTGTCATGTCTCAAATCAATTTTCCCCCGTCACAATCAATGAATCTCGTTCGCTCGCCGTTGATTAATTAATTTCCCACCAAGTCTAAGCCTTGAGACTTAATTTTTCCCGGGCTACCGTTATGATTAATGTCATTGAATTATTGCTGACGCATTTGTCATCGGATGCACTTCTATTTCAGTCCCGAGCCTTTCACCAATGCAAGTCGCACGAGGTCGTCGCTGCGACTGACTTTGTTTCTAATCAAGCGACTCATTCAGTATTGCACTCGGACTCCAGCAGTTTCGTAACACCAATTCACAGTAATTACACAGTCCCTTCAACCCCAATCACCACACCGAATCTATTATTTATAGTGATAGTGATTTCAGTTAAAAAATCAATTGAATTTTACAAAAATGCAAAGTGCACGGTTTATTAAATTTAACGAATTGCGGAATGAGGGATTGAATTACGTGGGTGAAAATGAGTTGTGCGCACGACGGTTATCCTCACGGCTCTGAAGAAGTATCACAACAGAGCATAAGGGAGAAAACGGAATTGAACTCGGGGGGTGGTTTTTGCCTAACGTTTGTGTGTTCAAGTTGTGTTGCAGAAGGGATCGACCAATCGGAGGTACCCTGAGGTTCGTTAGGGTAACCAGTTACCATTACAGAGAGGTTTTAGTGTGTGCTACGGGGCTTTTGTGCCTGTAGAGTTGGGCACGATCTAAGAAAGGGGGAGGGGGTGAGAATACCACCCACGGCCTTCCAAGCACGCCGACACGCGACTTCCGGCACCAGCCTGGTGGGCACGCCACGGGGAGGATTGACTGAGGGGGCTGAGGGTGTCCCTCTGAGGCGCACTACCTCTGGGGTCTCAACTTGGACGCGACTCTTCTTCGATTCCATGCGAATTCAACGTTCTGGGATTTATTGGCGTCTAGATATTTTTTTTTTTTTGGGTGGACTTCGGGATTTTGGGATAGGCTGGGGGGTGAGAGGGGCGGAGAGACTTCAAGGTCATTGGGGAAGGGAGGTTGTAATTAAATCGACGGTTTTTTAATTTTTTGGGATTTGAATTGGTGTATTTTTTATTCGAGAATATTTTCGGGAACTTTTTTAGTTAATTGGGCATTTTCGCGGGTTTTCTCCGAAATTTTTTGTGTTTTTTATGAATAATTTACGGATAGACTTAGTACTTGGGAAATTTAATTCAAATTAGGCTGATTGGCCGTGGGTTTTTCCTCTGAATTGTCCTTTATTTTCGAACATTGAAAATATTCTGTTAAGTTTTTGTAAAATGATTTTTTGTCGACAATAATTCAAGCTTCATCAACAACTCCCTTACTTTAAATTCAAAAACATAAAATTTAATTGACGAAAAAAATAATTGACGAAAAATAAAACGTAATTAAAAAATTGGAACGTAAAATTTTTTTCAATAACTAAATTTGGGATTGAGGCGTCGGGAAAATTCCTTGAGCATCGTTTGTGAAATTGAGATGTATTAATACCAGAACATTCCGCATTGCAGTGAATAGAGACATCACCAATTGTCTGACCACACTGACTACCTGGGACACAATAAATTACGGGGAAGACCATTTCTCCACAAACTCTGGACAATTTGCATTGAACACGATTTATTCAGTGTCAAGATGTGTGTCAATCTTGTACACTGGGGCCGGATTTCAAATCACATGTATAGCGGGGAATTATCTCTGACCTCGGATGAGGCCTCGTTGACCTCAACCGTCGAGATCATGCAGAATCATGCGAAAAATTTGAAATTGTCACCTGTAAATGTCTTTTTTCATAAAAATTGAAAGTTATTCTATTTCGTTGTAAACAAAGATTTTTATATTTTGCATCTCTCACTAGCTGAATTCATTAGTGATTAGATAGTGTCTCGTAATCTATTCGAAGTACTCTAACCTTGACTTTTGCCGAGAGACATTCGTTGTTCTAGAGTGTTAGCTTCAACCCGCACTTTTGATGTCTCAGTATCATTGCGAAATAAAATTATGCGACGGTTAGATACACAAATTACAATTAATTGTTAGTCAGTATTGCAGTGTGTCTCGAGCAATGAAAATGTTGTCGGTCAGGAGGCAGATCGCTCGATATTTCTTCAGTGAAAATACTTTATCTAGAAATTTTGGACGTGGAAATTTCGTGAGCCAGGCGGATAAACCAACATGTGAGTACTACGACCACGAAGTGAATATATTTTTAGGGGAAAGTAACGCAAGCTTGTTATATCACGCACGATAAAATTTTATATAAAACCCTGACGAACTCGATAGGAGATTCCATTGAATTTTTATTGAGGATTCTATTTATTTTGGAGTGATTCTATGGAGGAATTCCGCAGATTTAGTGCGCGTTTTTGTGTAGAAAATCTCCAATAGAAAATATTGCGTAGAAAAAAATCGTAGAATTCCATATTTTTATACAACTTTTTCTATTGAGATATTTTCTACGCTTCTCTAGTCGTTTCTTCGCTTTCATTAAAAAAATAAAACAAAAAACTCAACAAATTTGAGCCGAAGAATTTCTGGAGAAAACATCTCAAGAAAATAAAAAAATAAAATAGGAAAATCTAATTCTATTAATTGGTTTCGCTATCGTTTAGACGATGACAGTGCTACCAGTAGAATCTCCCCGTCACAATCAGACAATTTATCCCACAGGTACAACTCTGGAAATGCCGCAGGTTTAGTGCGCGTTTTTTACAGAAAATCCAAAATAAAAAATATTCTACGGAAGAAATATTTCACTATAGAAGAAAATATCAATAAAATGATTTATACAGGAAAATCTAATCCTACTAATTTTTTCCGTACGTGATAGTTCATTTATCGAATTATTTTCGGAGCTTCGCCCCTCAAAAACACTTCGCAAATAAATTCCCCTCGATTTACTCTCCATTCATCTGCATTTTTTCAACCTATTAAGCTAATAATCCTAACAAACACGTCAATTCGCCTCATAGGAGCTCTTAAAACTATAATTCTAGTTTATTATAAAGTTAATAACTCATAAAAATCTAAACAGACGATGACAGCACTGCCAGTAGAACCTCCCCGTCTCAATCAGACAATTTATCCCACAAGTACAACCCTGGAAATGCCGCAGGTTTAGTGCGCGTTTTTTACAGAAAATCCAAAATAAAAAATATTCTACGGAAGAAATATTTCACTATAGAAGAAAATATCAATAAAATGATTTATACAGGAAAATCTAATCCTACTAATTTTATTCCTACGTGATAGTTCATTTATCGAATTATTTTCGGAGCTTCGCCCCTCAAAAACACTTCGAAAATAAATTCCCCTCGATTTACTCTCCATTCATCTGCATTTTTTCAACCTATTAAGCTAATAATCCTAACAAACACCTCAATTCGCCTCATAGGAGCTCTTAAAACTATAATTCTAGTTTATTATAAAGTTAATAACTCATAAAACTCTAAACAGACGATGACAGCGCTGCCAGTAGAACCTCCCCGTCTCAATCAGACAATTTATCCCACAAGTACAACCCTGGGGCAGTCCCTCTAGTCGACATGACAGTGGGTCAACTCGTGGAGAGAGCCGCGAGGCTCTGGCCCAATCGAGAGGCCTTCGTGTCGATCCCCCAGGGCATCCGAATCACCTACAAACAGGCCCTGGAGAGGGGCGATAAAATAGCAGCTGGTCTGAAAAAACTGGGACTCAAACCCCGGGACAGGGTGGGCATTTGGGGGCCAAACGATGTAGAGTGGAGTCTCGCTTTCCTCGGGATAACGAGGGCTGGACTAGTGGCTGTTGGGATTAATCCGGCTTATCGTCAAGCGGAGATCGACTATTGCATTGAGAAAGTTGGAGTCAGTGCTGTTGTGGCACCGGCCAAGTTTAAGACGCAGGATTATGGCGCGATGCTCGAGAATACTAGGAGTAAAGGGGGATTATTTAGACATATTATCCTGTGGTCGCGTGAACATAGGACGTGAGTGTCGTGAGATCTCAATTATACGTTTATTTATTTGTTTATTTATTCATTTATTCATTTATGTCATTAAGTTTTTCAATTTATAAAAAGCAGAGAAACCTCATTTTTTTAGAAAGATTTCGGGACTGATCTGAAATTTTTTTCAAATGTTTTATAATGAATAATTTATAAAAAAGTTCAAACGATCCATTATTTCCGTTATTTATAAGCAGAAAACATTGAAAAAAAATTGAAGAACAAAGTTGGTGATCGAAAATCGTTAAGTCTGTGATTTCTACTAAATTAAGAGGCGAATCGTTAACTGGAAATGAAAAATCGATAAAAAAACTGATTGATCGCCCACTCCACCCTGAATGCTACCCACGGAACTTTCTAGCAATTAGGTTAATGGTTCGTCTATTTATTCACACGTAAAACCAGCAATTCAAAGTGCTAACTGCTCCCAACTGTGAAGAAAGGAATCAATAATTCAGCATTACTTCTCACCTTTTTTTTCCTCGCTTAGAGGAGCACATCGTCTTGTGGACGTGGAATCGCTTGGTGGTAAGGTCGAGGTGGAGGCGATCCGGCACACACAGGGGGAAATATCAGCGCATGATGGGTGCAATATACAGTTCACCTCGGGGACGACGGGTCAGCCGAAGGCGCCCTTTATTTCTCATAGGTCCATAGTCAATAATGGAATTCAGGTAATTTTGTTTCCCGAGGCGAGGGTCAGCCCGGGGAACAAAAATTATCGTTTTTATAGATAACTGTTTTAAGTGCTATTTTTCGCAAGATTTTCCCTCAGAAATTCGCTTTTGCAAACGAAAATCCAACATCTAAAAAATCCCCAAAGCATAAATTTCTGATTTTTTTTTCAATTTATTGCTTCATCGAAATTTCTATTAATATCTTGGAAATTTTATTTTTAGTTCAAATGTTACAAATGAATTTTAAATGCTTCATGCCCCATTCTTCGAATTTTCGGTTACAAAACAACTAAAAACTCGAATTATTTACGGTTGGAGGCAACTTTGACCGACATAATGGGATGTCGATGAAAAAATTATGCGCAAAATAGGATTTATGAAAATTTTTAATTGAAAAATGAAAGTTTTTTTCTCTGCCCCGTCTTAAAAATTATAAAGAAATATATAATATGGGTCAATTCCGTAGATTTTTCAAATTTATAAAGAATATATAAAAAAGTATATATAAAACGTAAATTTCATAAATTTTTTGTGTATAAATTGGGCCAATTTTAGATGTTTTTTAATATATTTTTCAAAATATAAATTTTTCTACGTGGGTGGGTGAACCAGAGAACGTGTGATTAATGTGGAATTGGGGAGATAGGTTGCTGAGAGAGAGGGTCTGCCGAGAGATCATCACAGAATTTGTCTCAATGTCCCGTTCTTCCATGCGTTCGGAATGGTCCAAGGATTGATGGCGATGTTCCACAGTGGATCAACACTAGTCATTGAATCCCAAACGTTTAATCCTAGAGCTTCAATCGAGGCTATTGCGAGGGAGAAGTGTACTGGCGCATTTGGGACACCCACGATGTGGGTAAGAATTTCATTAGGACGAGAATCGATTATAATTTAGTTGTGGAGTAATGAAAAGCAACAGAACGAGTTGATCCTATTTTTACTTTTAGATCCTATTTTTTATTATTAAATTGCCTCTCTCAGGGGCAAAAAAAAATATTTGGCATTTCCTGCTCTAAAAACATATCTCATAATATTTCATACCGAGATAAACCCACATTTATCAATCAAAACAAATTAAATCCATAAATGGAGGCGTCTAAAATCGTTTTTAATCGTTGAAGAATTTTTTTTTCTGATGTGAACAAATAAAATAAATAAATAAAACGATGGATTCAATTTTTAAGGTCAATATGATGAGCATTCAGAGTCAATTGAAGGCTCCAGTGGACGAACTAAAGTGGGTAGTGACTGGAGGCGCCAATGCATCTCCAGAGATGATTAAAAACGTAGTTATCACATTCGGTTTGGAAAATTTCAGAGTGAGTACACTATTAAAAATTTTCGTGTGAATTTTCCGTGTCAAATTCCGGAAATTTTTATCGTGTTCAAGAAAAATCAAATATTCTGTTGATTTTCTGTTGAAATGATCTGGAAATCAATAAAATACTAGATTTTTCAGTTCATTTATTCCGTGAAAATTCTGAAAAATCAGGAAAATTTAGGGAAAAATTGGAAATTTATCTCATTTTGTTTCTGAATATTCATGTTCCACTAAAAATTCAATCAAGTTGTGAAATTTCTGTCTCACTCCCACTCAAAACTCATGAATTTCCGTGAATTCTACTTAAAACATGAAATTTTTTAACAATTTTTTCCCTAAATCTGATTGAGTGTCACTCCCTTGAGATTAACTATAATATCTTCCATAAAATTAAAAAAAAATTGGAACAGTGTAGTTTTTGTGCCAAGGGGTTGAAGGTGTAGACAGGACTGGGGAACCTCGAGACGATCTATACGGGGTCGATGACTCCGGTCATTCATTCCTATCTATGCACATATCTCTCGGGGAGAAGGAAACTCATGTGCATATTGCCTATATCTTCGGAGAAAATATTCTCTGATCGATAGGACGAGGCGGGGGATTATTCGACGAGCTGCTCCCCTTTAATCAATTTAACTTCACTTTTCGGAATGTTTTTTCATAAATTTACGCATTTTTGGGTGCGACTAGTTCAATACACTTTTAAAACATTTTCTACTAAAATTTCCGGTAAAAGTTTTGGAAATTTATAACAAATAATATTTCCACTGAAATTTCAAGGAATTTTGCCATTTAAAATTTTTAATCTCATGGAAAACGAGTGGGAACTGAATTTCAGTTCAATTATTCCGGTAAATTAATGAAAAGGCAGAAAAATTGAGACAAATCGCTCAATTTTCCCTGAATTTCGTCAACATTCCCGGAATTCCAAGAATCTTGTGCAGTGACTATTCATTTTCACTGGAAAATTCACAGAAATTGTGGAATTTCCGTCGTCCTGCCGTTCAAAAAATTGGGACTTTACTTTTACTTCCAGAGACCCTCAAAATTCCATTAACTTTCACTCTTAAATATCATTCAGTTTCTTTTTGCGGAAAATTCAGGCAAATTACTTTAACTGTGTACTATTCAGGGAGTCTTGAGTTTTAGATGATTTATGGACTGACAGAGACCACTGCCGTTATGTTCTCGACGAATCCCGGCGAGCCCGAAGAATTGACTCATTCTACTGTTGGCTGCCTGCAGCACCATCTCGAAGTCAAAGTAAATAGTTGGAGTAAAGAGTTGGGAGGAGATAAATCAGTTTAAGTTCTCAGTTGGTTTCTTCTTTCGTGTTGTCAGGTGGTGGATGAGAGAGGGGCATTAGTGCCGTTCGGCACTCCGGGGGAATTGTTGATGAGGGGGTACAGTGCCATGATGGGGTACTGGGGAGACCCGGAAGGCACGTCGAAGACCATCGACGGCGACGGGTGGCTGAGGACCGGGGATAAATTCGTGTTGAGGGAGGATGGGTATGGACACATTGTGGGGAGGATCAAAGACATGGTGATACGAGGCGGTGAGAATATTTATCCCAAGGTGAGACATTTGATTGGATGGAAAAGGTGAAACCTTTTGCTGAGCAATTTTGTTCAGAATAAAATGGCTTGAAAAAATTTCCAATGAAAGTTTTCTCATTCACTCGATACTCCTCCGCAGGAAATTGAGTGCTTCTTAGAGACCCACCCTGAGATTCTAGAAGCCCAAATCTTCGGTGTGCCCGACCAAGTCTACGGAGAGGAACTTTGCGCTTGCATTCGGCTTAAGAAGGGGGCGAATCTCTCCCCGGAGGAAGTTAGATCCTTCTCAAAGGGAAATATCGCGCACTTCAAAATACCGAGGTATATACTCACTGTGGAAGAATTCCCAAAGACCGCGAGTGGAAAAATTCAAAAGTTGAAGCTACGCGAGGAGATGGAGAGGAAGAAACTTATACCTGTGACGAATACCTAATGAGCATTGTGGTTTTAATAAATTTTTATTAAATCAGAGGGTAGGAGTAAAAAATGTTTTATTACGCGGTGACGTGATCAATCCGATTTCATTCGTTTTCCATGTGTTGTTGGTGTAACTGCCCTCAGAAGGGCTCTCGCTAGGCGAATAATTAGATAAACACTGGCAAGGATGCAGATACTGAGGAAACCGTAAACATCGAGGAGAGCCACTTGCCACCACGGCATGTCGACCAAGGGAGATCGGAGGGCGTCTGGACCGTGTCTGATAGCATATTCAACCCAATAAACCGCGGTATCCTTCGCACTCATGGGACGATCCAGAAATTTGAAGGACTGGCGCTTCGCTGCCTCTCTACGAAATGAGAAAAATCATGATTTTTTGTGAATGTTTAATAATGAATTATTTTTTCACGAGATTCCGGGGATTTCCGTAGATTCTCAAAGTACCTCAAATTCTATTTAATTTTCGTGTAGAATTCATGGCTAATTTGAAATAAATCGAATTGAAATGCGCAATGAAATTCAAAGGCTTCACCTGTACTTCGAATTATGCAAGACTTCATTAACAGCCCAGGAAATAGCTTTCTCACTGAGATTATGATTATTCAGCTCGAGTGCCATCCCGAGTGAATGATAATCGATAATATTACTGTGCTGATCCCCGAAGAAGGGAATTCCGACGAGGGGAACCCCGTAGATGAGTGCCTCCTGGGTGCTCATCAGGCCTCCATGAGTAATAAACATTTTCGTATTTTTGTGAGCTGTGAAAAAAATAATTTATGAGGGCATATGCTGAAATATGAAATGCATATCAGTTAGCAATCGTGACTCGTGAAAAATGCTATTCATCATTCATGAAAATATTTATCGACGGAGCGCTGACCTAGTACAGCCACTTGAGGTATCCAGGAAGAGGTCATTACGTTATCAGGAAGCCCAGGAAGGAGAGCAGTCTTATTAGCCACTTTCATCAGCACTCTTACTGGTGCTATTCCCCTGAATACCGAGTAAAATGCTCTGATAGTCGCGTCAGGGAATGTTTCAATATTCACCAAGGATCCAAGTGTAAAGTAGATTACACCAGAGGCACTATCATTCATCCACTTCTCCATTTCCTTGGGATAAAGAATGAAACATTAACAGTCATTTCGTTATCGCGGCGGTGTAACTGGAGAAACCAATTCATTTCAGTCGAGATAAACTTCAATCATTTTCCAACATCCACTTTGGGACTCCCCGTTTTGCATAAAATGTTTTCATAATTTTTTTCATTTTTTATTTCGAGAAGTTCTTTTCATATTTTCTTGTTGACATTTACCTTCGGAAGAGGAACGTAGTTCGCTTCCATGTGAAGCCCAGCAACTTCAATAATCCCGGGTGTAAGTGGTTGAATGCCATTGAGGCTGTGCCACGTATTCACGAGCGCCAAAGCCACATTTTTCTCCAGTTCCCGAAGGGGTGGAATATCGGGATCAATGTATTTTCTCATTTTTGCGTTTTGCACCGCTTCCGTGTAATAATTAAATCTCATATAATCGTAGTGACTCCTGATAGTATTCAGCACGCGAACGAAGAATGACATCGGGTACTGGTAATTCGTGTTGCGAGATGGGACGAATGCTGTAAATTGGGGCTGGCCGAGGCTAATTTCCAGCCAGGGGTACGGCAGTGGCGAGCTCACCATTATCACTGGGACATTGAGCGCGTGGCCCACGCCGATAAAACAATTAGACATGAACGCCTGCATTATTTGAGCATTTCAATAAATAACAGAGAAAAGTTTAAAAAACGAACCGTCTTTGATCGTCAATAACTAGAGAACGACAGAGTGAAATCCCTCAATTTTTTTTTCATTTTCAAGGTATTTTTTTTATCTTTAGAAAGAGCCCGGACTCGCCTAAATCACGTTATCCGGTCAGGAGATACGGACGATCAAAGGCGGCCGGTTTCAATTACCCAAAAAATCATTCAATCACCTCGAGGATGACTAGATCGTACGGCGGGTCTTGCGGTGGATTTTTTATGATCTCCTGCATCTCCGGCAGTGCTAAGTACTCACACAACTCATTCCCATACACCGTGGTTAAAGTCGGAAGTACGTCATCCCCCAGTTTCGATGCGTACTCGATACTCCACTGGTTGACGACATGCTTCGCCACTCTCTCGAGGTTCACAACAACTTTATAATTCTTGAGCGGTTTTTTCAAGGGATAAACTGTCATCACGTCCATTTGGTGTCCCTTTTCCGCTAATGCCTCGATCAACGCGTCGAACAACATGTGGTGACTCCGCGATTGAAGCGGAAAAATCGCCAGGATTCTGTACGCTTCATTCCGAGTCGCGAAAGTAATCACAAAAATAATAATAATCGATACGAAAAATCCGATCTTCATTGCTGCGGCTTAATTATGGAAATAAATCAGTAGCGAAGCGGTAAACCGGGTTAAGTCGTTTTTTACTATTGGCTAGTTTTTGACGAATATCTCGGAATCTAAAAGAGATAGAAAGATTTTTGTCATGACCTTTTTTGTAGAGCTAATAAAGCGTTATAAAAAAGTCATGAGAAAATTTTTGCTATCTCTCTTAGATTCCGAGATATTCAGCAAAAACTGGCTAATGGTCAAAATCGACTTAACTCGGTTTACCGCTTCACTACTGAAATGTTGTAGGAAAAAATACATTTATGTTTCGTCTATCTTATGTCAATATTATATTTAGTACTCTTTTAGAGCGACGACAGAGTACTGGACTCTTCGCTATTTCGTTACTATGCAACAACTGGTCTAGTGGACTGTTTGGAGTCGCCCTACTTAAAGTAATCAGCGACGCCAAAGATTTTATTTAACCTACTGAACAATCGGTGCGACGCGTGGGAAAAAGCGTCGTCATTGAATGGGTCTTCATCGGGGAAATAAGCTGATAATAAAATTTCTAGGCCGAAATGGGTGGGACAAACAACGCGTTACAACGCATGACGGTTTTAATTCTTATTATCTGATATGTTTATCGTCAGGTCACGTATTTCATTTGATCACGTGAACATTAATCTAGTTTTACTGAATTTGCCATTCAATTCCGTTGATTAGAAACATTGAAAAAGTGAAATGTCTCGTTGATTTTGTTAAGTTAAGACAAGTGAATTTTGACTATTGACCATTTTTTCATGAATATCTCGGAATCTAAGGGAAATAGCAAAAATTTTCTTATAACTTCTTTTGTAGAGCCGATTGAGAGCTACAACAAATGTAATTACGAAAATTTCGCTATCTCCCTTACATTCGGAAATATTTCACAAAACCTCAATCGAGAGATGAGTCGACTTATCGCCGTTTACCACTTCACTACTGAAATGCATTTTTATGAATCAAGATGACATACTTAGGAGTAAAAAATATTTTATTTATCTGGAACTGAACATACAAAATGGGGCTCTCGTTACAAAGAGACTCGATGATTCGATAACTATAATTAGCTTAAAAAGTCATTGAACAGAATATAATAATGAAGTTATGATTACACTCGGTAGTGGATATCAGAGATGTTAGTATACTTTTATCATTATACTAGTCTACGATAACGAGTTCGTAATGATTTTTGTTTTGTGGCGCACGGGTTTGCCGCGCGTCAGTGGAAATGGCCGAACTACGATCGAGACTCGGTGCAGGGCCCAGTGGTGTTGTCTGCACAGGCACAGGTTCTACCTCCTCGCCCGTCCGGCAAGCACAGCTGGTCCTTGTGGCAGCGGCCGTTCTCGTATTGACAGACATTCGATACTGCAATTCAGTGCATTCAATAGCGTCAATAAAACCAAAATGATTAATGATTAATGATTAATTAACAGTCAAGAATTCTCTTACGTCGAGGGCATTGCTCAGGTACTGAAGTGATTCCGTACAATTTTCCACTGCCACCAGGGGGAATTGGCAGGGATTTCAATCTTTCACTTGTGTGCTTTGATATCGCCTCAATTTTATGCCTGCGAGGGGAACAACAAACTCAATTCAACATTTGAGACAGAAAAATGAGGATAAAATGTCAAATGTTTTTCTTGAAGTCGAGGAAATGAGTAAAAATCTCCTGACATTTCACCCTCAATTTAATATTTCCTGCGAAAGACGTGAATTACTCTTACGTTTTCCAGTCTGTCCAGTAATAATTATCGGCGGAAATAGCTAGGCCGAAGGGATAAGCCAGATCCTTCTCGATAACGTGGACTCGTTTATTGTCAATAGGAGTACAGCCTTTTCATAAAAAAAAAACGAAAACCGAATGATTAATTTCCTGAAATAGAAAAGGAAAAAAATGATGAGGACGTACTGATCGTGAAAGTTCCTGCGTCAGCCCAGCACAACTCGTCAGTTGTCCAGTCTATCGCCAAGGAATTCGGGAGTTTGACGCTTTCCCCCTGGAGGAACACCTCCCTCTGCGTGCCGTCCTCGTTGGACCACTCGATTTTCGGGGTCATGCGGTTCCAGTCGGACCAGAAGATTTTCCCCCGGTACGGGTGGACCGCGATGCCCCGGGGGTTCACGAGACCCTCCGATATGAGGACCTTTCGCTTCTTCGTTTCTAAACTCGCCACCTCGATTGTTCCTCTTCCAGAGTCCGTCCAGAAGAGGTTGCGAGATACCCAGTCGATCGAGATCCCTTCGGGGCTGCTGACGTCAGTCATGAAGGTTTGGACTGACGAACCGTTGTATGTGAGGGAGATTATCTTCGCTCCTGTGGATCGTTTGGCAGACGAGAAGATTTTTAGTTTTTTATTGAAGTCCCGACTTCGATTTTAGCTAATAAAAAGCGTTTCTTTAATCTTGTGGTTTTTATTGGAATTGAAAAGTGAGGAATGATGTTGAAAATATTTTTGACTGAATTTTCGAAGGATTTCGTCAATGAAAATTCACAATTCGAGGAAAAATCGATTATAACTCAAAATTTCTGGTCAATTAGTCCACGAAAATTCATGGGAATCATAAAATCAGGTAGATGCATTCATAATTCGTCAAGTAATTCAAAATTTAGTGTCATTAAGTACTGAATATTCATGTTTCAAGTGAAATTTCACGAAAATGAAGAAATTGTCGTCTTTCTGCTCCTCTAAAATTTGAAACTTTCATGATTTTATACCCCTCAGCCTGACGTAATGTCCCTCCCCCGAAATTTCAATAATTTTCTACCCCTGAGTGATCAATGTATTTGATCTCACCAGTTATATCACTGGAGTACGCCGTTCCATTCGGGCAATCGATGTCGATGGCAATGGCCATCTGCGAGTAAGCCAGGTTTATGGGAGATCCTGGATAAACTGCGGTCGGGAAGTAGGGGATCCTGAGGTTGGCCATACCCTGATTGACCAGCAAAAAGTTGGCGGCGTGTTTGGGCTTGGGTTTGCACTCCACCCCGTCACCGTGAAAGCCCTCCTTGCAGACGCAGGCAAAGTGGCTTGGCGTTACCGGTAAACACGTGGCTTCTCGCGAGCAGTATTCGGGATTTTGACGACACGATGCTTGGGGTTTGCATATGAATCCATCCCCATAAAATCCCTTGAGTTCAAAGTATTTTTAACTGTTGCGTGTTGAATACACGAAATTACTTTGTTCTATTCCAAACATTCGATGCATTTTTCTTCTGAATTATGTAGTAATTATAACAATTTCATTCGTGTCTTCCAAAAATAATAAAATCGTGACAATTTTTTTGACGATGTGTTTTAAACTGAATTCAATTATTCAGTGGATTCTGCATCGTCCCAAAGTTAAATTTTTTCACCTTTTAAAATGACTAAACTTCAAAATTTGAAATAAGGGAGGGTAGGGTCAAACGGACAAATAGACTTCTTTAAAATTATTCATAACTCAGAAACGAATGTATCAACAGAGCTCAGTTTAGGCTCATCACAAAGGGAAAGAATTGCTCTTTGTATTGAAAAAAAAATTATTCAATTTCATCAACATTTCAACCCGTCACTAATATTTTTAAAAAATCAAAAGTCCATTTTTCCCCAGCCTCCCCTATCGCAATATTTTCGCGAAATTCAAATGACTCACCGGCAAACACATGCAGGCATAATTAGCCGACGTCTGATTGTACCCGCAGACAGCGTTACTTCCGCAATTATTGACGACATTGCAACCAATGTGATCCTCAACACACTGGTTTATTCCATCACCGTGGAATCCCGGCATGCAGACGCACTTGTAACCTTCACCAATTGTTGTTATACACTGAGCATTGACGTGACATTGTGATGGATTGGTGGAGCAATCAGCCACTGCACATTGGCCATTCACCATATCAAATCCGGGATTGCATGTGCATTCGTAACGGGATTTTGATGGGTTGTAGGAGCATATCTCGTTCTGTCCGCACTCCGAGTGATCGCTGCAGGCATCTAGTCATTCGCGTAAATACTGATTAATTGCGTTAATTGCTCGGGGTGAAGGCGAAGATACTTGAAGACAGGGGAATTTTGTCTCGCAAATTTATACTTTGGAACTATGTCAGTTGTTCTACTTTTTTTTAGAACGTGGACTACCTCCAACGGGGGACGTCCCCCGTACGCGTGCAAAAAATGTAGAAAAACCTCGGGAATTCGCTGGGAAATTCTGTTGGTTTTCTGTTGAATTTTCAATGGGAATCATTATATCGAAAAAAATGAATAGAATTGGATTCTCCTGTACAACTTATTGTACTGAAATATTTTCTTCAGAAATTTGTCGACTCTAATTTTCTATCCAATTCGCTAGCTTTTTCCATTATATTTTTTCATGCCTGAAATGGCAATGGGAAAATTTATTCTCATTATTTTCTGAGACTCGAACACTCGAATTGTTCGACTAAAAAATTCAATTTAATTTCAAATTTATTTTAAATGTTATATATTATTATATAACATATTTATTTTATTTGAAATTTTTTGTTTTCGCGTAGATTCTACTAGATATTTGATTTAAAAAAGTCAATAGATTTCGTTTTTTCTGTTTGCATTTTTATCTTGCGATTTTTGCTATTAAAACTAGTCTGCACGGATTTTCCAAGTTTTTCCGCTACATTTTATTTTGTTCTACATTACAGAACATTACTCATAGCGCAAAAAACAAATAGAATTTTCCAGCGAATTCGCTAAATTATTCTGTTGAATCAATATCTTCACACGTGTCAAGTTATTAATCAATTAATCATTAATTGTTAGAGAATCATTAATTGTTAGAGAATAATGCACCAATTGGACTGCAAGTAGTTCCGTCCCCCTCGAATCCAGGATTACAGACGCACTTGGCAATCGGTTCGTCGGGTCTGCACGATGCATTCGGATCGCAAATGTCAACTTCCACACAGGATACATCTATTTACAGAATTAGTAGAGCTGTTTGTAGGGCGAAACGTACCTTGGTTCAATCGCTTCATGAATTTAATTGGGCATTTGTTACTAGAGGTACATGTGGATGCAGACATACCTGCCTTGATGCATTCAATTCCGTCACCTTCGTAACCTTCGTTGCACTGACACTCGTAATCCTCGGTACTGGCGATGAATACGCATTGCGCGTACGGGTGACACGTGTTAACCACGTTGCAAGACACTGTACAACGAGCCAATGCAGCGTATGAAAAATTATTATCGTGAGAAACTAAGGAATTTTTTATTGTGAAATGAATTTAAAATATTCTTGAAAGAATGTTGATTTTAATGGAAGTTCTAGTGGGTCTATGGTTATTATGATTTTATGTGCATTTTCATTATGAGAATATTTTATATTCTGAAGCAATGCTCGTGGGAAGGGGTCATAAAGGTCCCGTGAGGGGGAAATCACTCCGGAAAAAATTGTACAGCGGGAAATTTCGCAGAATTCTTGAGTTTTTTTGAAGAATTTTGTAATGGGAGAAAATTTCAGAATTTAGTGGACTCTGATTCGATCTGCACACCAGATTCCACAAGGGATTACCGCCTCGGGTCACTAAGACACTGTACAACGAGCCAATGCAGCGTATGAAAAATTATTATCGTGAGAAACTAAGGAATTTTTTATTGTGAAATGAATTTAAAATATTCTTGAAAGAATGTTGATTTTAATGGAAATTCTAGTGGGTCTATGGTTATTATGATTTTATGTGCATTTTCATTATGAGAATATTTTATAGTCTGAAGCAATGCTCGTGGGAAGGGGTCATGAAGGTCCCGTGAGGGGGAAATCACTCCGGAAAAAATTGTACAGCGGGAAATTTCGCAGAATTCTTGAGTTTTTTTGAAGAATTTTGTAATGGGAGAAAATTTCAGAATTTAGTGGACTCTGATTCGATCTGCACACCAGATTCCACAAGCGATTACCGCCTCGGGTCACTATTTCAATCCCCGTTCCAAAAATCCACAGGAAATCATTCGAGTCAAAATCGATTTCTCTAATTTACCGTAAAATTTAGAATTTCGTTTTGTGGCATTTCCTGGGGGGAATTTATTCTCGAAATTGAGAATGGAAAAAGAGCGTGCACTGCCGAGTCATTACAATTTCCTGTAAATTTTTTTAATGAATATATTTAACATCCTGAAGCAGTGCGATGGGGAAAGGATCGTGCACTGTTAGAATTTTCTTGAAATTCAAGCAATAGCTGAATTTGAATTCTCAACGCTGTGAATTCGAATTCCTCATCCAGTTTGGAAATTCAAGAGAATTAGTTTTCTCACCGTGCGAATTAAACACCCCATTCCGCCGAATTTCCAATGGATCGAAAATTCAGAAGAACAATTCCCTCAATTTTCAAAATTTTTAATAGTTTTCATCGCCAAATAGCCCTGAAAATAGGAGATCCATATCCCACTCCTGAAATCGACTCATTTTTCCCAACAAAGTGCATAAAATTTCATGCGAATGAGTCGTTAAAAATTCCAAGCCTTCTTTTCTTCAAATGTCAGGAATAATTTTCCAATAGTGCAAGTGTCAATCTCCAATAAAAAAATTAGTAAAGCCCAAATAACTCATGCGTACATTGGGCTCCAGTGGGCCCCATCGTGTCATGCTTGTATCCAGGCTGCGGTACACACACATCATCCTTGGCCTCATAGTCATAGCCCCACGGACAAATACAACTATCCTTATAACATTCCGGCTGCGGTTGCGCTGATACTAGAACGGACCTTCATCTTCATATCTCTCCTTGAATTTTAATCTCCATTCCAAAGCAGAGGAGCATAATTTTCGTCATGCAAAGCCAGAGGAACGCTGCTGTACTTACGGTCTCGATGGGGTCCACTCGTGCTGGACCCTAAATTCTGGCTCTGCGATCTGACACACGCGTTGTCACGCACTTCCCATTCCGGCGGACACCAGCAGACCCCGTTCGCACAGTTCGGCTCTGGGCTTTGCTCGGCGTAACAGTTGTACCCGTCACCTTCACAAACGACAAGTTCTTACTTTACGTTTAGTTGAATTTTAAATAGTAAATGGGGGAGTGAATAAAAATTATCCACTTTACCGACAAATCCGGGGAGACAGAGGCAGACGTGCGACTGCTTTTGGTGGTCGTAGGTACACTCGCCCTGGGGTGAACAGTTGTTCGCCAAATTGCAGGGGTCTGAGGGCATAAATAATTCATTGGAACTGCATTGATGAACGACTTAAATTGCGCTCATTAAAGCTCTCAGAAAAATTATAATAATTATAACTATCCTCTGGAATGTTGAAGGACAGTTCTACGAGGGGAAAGGACGCTATTGATCGCTGGTTATTACCTTCGGCCGGGAAACAACCCTGATCGCTCTTCACGAATCCAGGGACGCATGAGCAGACCGGCTGTTCATTTATCATCCTGCATTCCTCGTATTCCCCACAGCGGGTATCGTCGCAGCTACCGAGCCCTTGGGTAATAACGAATAGTGATTACATCGTCAATTGGTGGGTTACCTGGTGTAGACGATGCTACAGGGCGAAAACGAATGTCTAAATTTTTCACACCTTTTGTCGATATTTTTCAGTGCAATGAAAATTATTAAGTAGGGGAGGGTGGGGCAAAACGGCCCCCCTTCAATTGTCAATAACTTGTGAATGACATTGTGAAAATTCCCAGTTTCGACTTCATTTTGAAGATAATTTTTCATTCTTCAAAACGAGCTCTAACTCATCCCAATCGGATTATTGAATCGGAAAATATTGACGATTGAAGGGGGGCCGTTTTGCCCCATCCTCCCCTACATAAAAATTTCTCTGAAATTTCAAACACGAGTTGAGATGCTTCGCCACCTGTTCCTCTGAAATTCAGGCAAATTTTTGTTTTAGTCAGACATTTTTTAGTGTCTGAAAAATGTCTACAAAGGATGTGTGAATTTTCTGCACTAGTTTTTGCGGTGTGCCCTTACTTTCGCAGATTCTTCCGTCCCCGGAGAATCCTGGTTTACACTGGCAGGTATGACTGCCCTCGTTGTTAATGCATTGCGCGTCGGGCGAGCACAAGTGATACCCAGCTGTGCACTCGTTGATATCCACGCAATTCGCAGTTCCGTCTTCCTCGTAAAGTTGTTGGTAACTGGGGAATCGTAATACGTGAACAAGTGGCCATCCTCTTTATCAACGAGGTGAATATCGAAGTCGGGGAGCCAAATTTCAGCGATTACAATACTTCCGTGAGGAAGCAACAGGTGAAAAAGTATTCCCTATTGAAATTCTAGAAAATTCTAGAATTTTTTTTTTATTGGAGAGAGATTAAGATTAAGGGTCCAGATAAGGGTAATAAGAAGGGTCATGAGGGTCAGTATGGGCCAGATTGAGGGTCAAAAGATTAAGGACTGCAAGGGTCAGATTAAAAGGTCTAAATAAGGTTCACAAGGGTCAGATCAATGGCCACAGTAAGGGTACAAATAAGGGTTATGGGAGGTCATATGAGGGTCATATGAGGTCATACGAGGGTCATATATATTTCTAAAAAAATAAAAAAAGTTTACCCAGTATTACAAATACATCTGAAATCATCGCCATCAACAACACACGAGCTGTGCTCCCCGCAAGTCTCCCTCCCCTGAATGCAAGGATCCTCCTCCTCCAACGGTGTCATCTTTGTATTCATGGCAAACCGAATGATGCCTTCACGTGCCTCGTAAGTAGTGAGTCCACGGGAGAATTTCAACTTAGTTGTATTGTCTCCACTGGGTTTAACGTGGGTACAATCCTGGTAAGTTATGGTCTGGTCCACTGTGAACGGGTACTCGGTAGGATTTCCGCTGAGCTTGTACTTCCGGCTGCTGTGGGATCTAAGTGCTCCTCTTCTATTCGATGTGTAAACTTCCTCGTAATCACCGTAGTCCACCCTGGAGTCCGGTGGAAGTCTTGGCAGCGTGCCCTGAATGTCAGCCTCCATCTTCAATTGGCCGAAAACGTCAAGACCCAGGTAAATACTTTTTATTGTTATTCTACTTCCCGTTGAGTCGTACACCAGCTCGGCTGTGTGATTGAATAGGCCACCTGTGAAGCAATATATTGCGCACGTTGGACCGAGGTGTTCGTGGGTAAATGCTGTTACTCGAGTTCTTCGCGAGGGGGAGGAGGAGTTGAAAAGTCAGCTCCTCGCGGAAACTAATCATTGTTACCTGTGAGTTGGTAGCCATTTTTTATCTCTCCCATTGGCTTAGCAAATAGCCACCCAATTACACCACCCAGAGTCCCTAGCAATTGAAAGTCCTGACCCACACTCTCCGGGATACGTGAGAGCGCTGTATAGGTACGTCCGTCCTTCGTCTGCACGTAACACTGCAGATCGCGCGACGGCAAGTCTTCACCATTTATTCGACCCGAGACTTTGCCAATTACTCGGAGTGGCAAATCTGTAATTTTTTGGATAAGTTTTTAGATCGTCATCTGGGTGAATAATTCAGTAGTGAAGCGATAAACCGAGTTAAGTCGATTTTGACTATTAGCCAGTTTTTGCTGAATATCTCGGAATCTAAGAGAGATAGAAAAATTTTTCTCATGACTTTTTTTATAACGCACTATTAGCTCTACAAAAAAGGTCATAACAAAAATATTTCTATCTCTTTTAGATTCCGAGATATTCGTCAAAAACTAGCCAATAGTAAAAAACGACTTAACCCGGTTTACCGCTTCGCTACTGAATTTATTAGAACACTTTATGGGAATTAAATGTTGTACATTATTTTGTGGTGAATGTTGTGTTCATTTTTATTTAAGGATATTCAAGTATCTTTTACATTTTCAATCATTAAATTTGTCAATTCAATTGCGTGAGAAAAATTCGAAGAAAATCATGAATATTCAGCGTAATTTAAATTACGTTTTGCACAGGATTATTATTTTTTTAAATATTCGTTGTTTATAAATTAGGGGAGGGTGGGGCAAAACGGCCCCCCTTCAATTGTCAATAACTTGTGAATGACATTGTGAAAATTCCCAGTTTCAACTACATTTTGAAGATAATTTTTAATTCTTCAAAACGAGCTCTAACTCATCCCAATCGGATTATTGAATCGGAAAATATTGACGATTGAAGGGGGACCGTTTTGCCCCATCCTCCCCTATTTATACTATTTATACAATTTTTCAATTGTTTCATCAATCTTCCTCCAAGCGTTAACTCTCCAATTTTTTTTATTCAGATATAAAATGTTTTTCAACAGTTCAATCTAAAAATTGAAATCCAGACCCCTATAGTTTGAATAATAAAATCATTGGAAAGTGTCCGGAAACTGGGGTCAAATGGGTCACAAAAGAAAGCTCTGATGTTCGAATACAAAAGTAGAAACGCATTTCTCCGGAGAAAAATAGCCAAAGTACTTGGATACCCTTGAACCGAATAAAAATGTTGTAGGTTTTAAATTACCATTCGGCTGGCAGGACTTTCCGTTGCCGAAAAATCCTGGCTTACAACTGCAGCAGAAGCCGTACTCGTAATCAATGCATGTCGCTTTACTGTGGCATGTCGTCGCACCGGTCATGCAGGTCTGGTCCATTTGAATGTTGGAGTCTGGAAACATTTTGTTAACCACTTGACGCGCAAGTTGCACGTGGGCACGCGTTAGTGTGTCATTTTGCCAATTGGTGGTGTTAGAAAATTTTGATCTCTCATGATTGCAATTTGTTAAAGACATTGGTGGAATGTTGAGTGATAGCTGGGTTTTTTATTTTCATTTATAAATTATGGGCTTTACGTACTGTCGATATTGTTGGGGGGTTTGATGTTCTGTCCCTCGGGGACTGGCCCTATTTGGAAGACCCATTGGCCGGGTCTGTTGACGTTGGACCATCTGAATGGAAAAAATGTGCAAAAATTGGTTTATTCTCTAGCCTGAAATTTTTCATTGCGACAATGTCACATGAAATTTTATAAATATTCACGTAATTCTCGATTTCCAGATCTATGCGGAACTCAAAAATGTCGAAAATTGGGGAAAATTCAGGCAAAAACGTTCATGAATTCTCAATCTATTAAAAATTCATTTGCATTTGATGTTCACTTCTCACATGAAGTCTTTTTGAGAGAAGAAACGAGTTCATATCCCAAAATAATTGAATAATAGAATTTCTTGAATTCAGCGAGAATTTCTCGTCTCAAGAAATCGTTTTTTTCGTGTCGAGATGCCTATTCATGAACGAGAACATTATCTTCTTTGAAAAAAAAAATTATTCTTTATTCAGTCGGTCGTGTGCCGAAGAGTAAATTACTCGAATATTTTTGCCGTTTCCTTCGCTCAAGAAATTATTTTCATCGCATTCAGTGGTTTTTCTCTCAGTGCACTGATTCATCTCCTCGAAATTTCAGAGAATAGAAACGGGTATTGTGCATACTTATCGATATTTTGAATTTGATCGGTTCCCGATCCTTTCAGCGTGTACATTCTCCCCTCACTCATGAATCCAGCCTGTGCTTTGGCATCTGGCAATCCATTTGGATGAGATTCACCCTGAATCCACTGGATACCGCCATTCGGGTATAAAAGTTCAATGTACGAATGCGTGCCATTCGATGATATCACCACTTGATAGGTATTGACCTATTGATTAGGAACGGAAGAATCGTTTATTTCCACTCATTGATTTTTCGTTCTGTTTGAAATGTGATAGGGCTTACTTTATCGCTCTTCTCGTTGTAATACCCCACGTCGAGCCACGTCGCCAGGAACACATGGGTTGGCTCGAAATTCTCGGTATTCTTGAAGGCACTGCGGACCATACCGCCGACACGTGAGAGAACCTCTGGGTTATCTGTTTCACTGTGGTATATTGTACCGGAAGCTCGGGTGTCCACGTGAGTGTACAGGGGAGCAATCACCGGATCATCCAGTGGAAAAGCTATGTTGAAGAATCTCTGCATCGATCGAATGAATGACAGGACACCATTTCCGTTTACCTAGGCCGGGGAGGAAAGAAATGTGAAGGTTCAATCGGATTTCCGCGTGCAATGGTTTTTGGAATTTCTAAGTATTGGAAATTTATTGACGTGTACGGAGTCTTTTCAATATTTTATACGGCTTAGTGAACTAGTGAACTAAATTTAGAGGAGAAAAATGTAAAAAATCTCAAATAAAAAATTGATTTGTTTTACTAAAATTTGAATAAATTCAAAAAATATTCAAAATCACTGTTATAAAAAAACAGGCACGCGAAGAATATGAAGATGAGTGATTACGACGATGACATAATCTCGAAAAAATACTGAACTGTCTGTCCCGAGAAAAAAATTAATTCCCATCGAATTAGCTGAAACCAATTTGATTAGTAGAATGATATTGTTGCTCCGTGTGGCGCATAAAAAATAATAAATTCCCGAGACTTTTCCCCTAATCCCTCATATCCTCTCCATAAATTCCTCGTAATTCATTAAAAAGTAAATAAATACGATAATCCCCCAATTACAAAATTAAAAAGCCCCCCCGCACGTGCACCAGCATCTGAAGCTCACAAATGACGTAATCTCACATTTCAATTGGTGACTTCATGGCAAAGTGAGTATTCACGTGAATTGAGATCATTCACCCACTAAGAAAACTGTGCTAGCAGACCAAGACTCATTCTAATGTTCTGTGGGCTGAAAATATGACCCTTTGACTAATGTCTCGACACCGACGTCCGAGAGCCGTTTAAAATCATCGAATCTCACTGTCGCATTCCCAGATATGAATGGGGCCATGAATTTACAATGAGTGTTTACTCGAATAGATGAAAATCGGGTCGCGGTTTACTACGAGGGGCTTCGGGGAAAATTTGAAAGGCCAATGTCAGTTTAATACATTTCGGGAGTTATTTCCGATTGACCCGGATTGTTCCCCGTGCACTCGGGTCAATTACGCGCTCGACTGTATTCTTAATTTCCACTTGAGAGACGAAAAATTGAAGGTAGGCTCGAGTGACCCAATCTGATAACGCAGCGTGATAAATTATTTTTAGAAATACTCTTTTTCCAATTTTATTCACAAATAAAAGAATAAATTCGCGGTTATCGCCCAGAGACGCCTCCGAAAATCTATTTCCGTGCAGTTATTATTCATTTTCTCGTCGCATCAAACCTGGGAAATCGGAAAACATTGATACCGCGGGGCAAAATCGCCGGGGGATATACTTTGATGCGCTAGACTCGTTGGATGTGTCGAATGACATCCGAACGGTTTAGACCGTTGGCTATCGTTTTCTCGGGCTATCAGCCAGGGTCGAGGGTCACAGAGCGTCGATGACACAAAACATACGGTGATCGTCACGTTTACATGGGCGAATGAGAAAGTAAATTCTTTGGAGGAGATACAAGGAATTCAGTGGGTGAATTCTTATCTTCGGCATCGGGGCTTCATTCATGAGGAAATAACCATTTCATTCAAGCGTTTGAGGAAATCTACGGGAGTTGTTGAGGAATAATTCTGAAGTAATTAATAAGTCTACTTTTTTTATGTGTCCTTTTTACGAATGGATGGAATTGGAGGAATTTAAATTAAAGAATAAACAAATTGATGGAAATTGAAGTTTCATTTAATTGAAATTGTGAATTTCTGCTTAATTATTCTATGAAAATTGAAATGAATATGTTCTTAAATTCAAGTTTTGATTGAAAATCCACGAAAGTTTTGAAATTCTTCCCCCCAGTGTTGAATTTAATGTGTTTTTCCCCCGAAATTGTCGATGAAATTTCATGTTTTTCCAATTGTGAACTGAGAATAGCCAAATCCCGAATTACTACCTCAGGAATTTTTCCACGATTGAAGTTCTTCTATTGTCCCTTGGCAACGTGAAATTCTCCGACTCACATAACCGAGTATATCCCGGTTTTATGGTGATAAAAGTGTTAACGCAATCGTGTAATCTAGTACAATCATTTTGATGAATAAAACTGGCGACTCGACAGGACCGAATAAAGATGATTGGAGTGTAGGCCGGCCTCATCTATATGAATGTTTTCCCTCTGAGACCCCGAAAAATACTCCGACTCTCGGTTCCCAGATCCTCCAGTTCACCCGCTCGCCTCTAAATATTCATCGATGCAATCGGCGCCGGAATCTCCGATGAAATAAACAAAGTACCCTTGAAATAATGCGTTGAAGATGTACTATCTCTCGTGACTGATTATAATTTTGCCGAGTTGGACTCCACCTCCAGGATGTTTTCATGTTTGTTTATTAGTGGAGGTGATAGTCTCGAGAGTTGAGAGATCCCGAGGTTCGATAAAATTCATTGAAAATGCCGACGTGTAATGAGTAATGCTCGCGCGGACGTCATTAATGCCGAGAGAGATGGGAAGACAACTGAAATTGCTGAAACTAGTTGTCACATGCTTATTCCACTGGCGAAATTGCAAACACGCGAGAGTCAGTACAAACAATTTCACTGGGTACAGGAAATTATGACTTTTGAAAATTACTCTTTCTCGGTTGTATTCTTTTACTGATGCGCATCGATCCATCGATGAAATCATTGATCCGTGATTTATTAATATCGCGGCGACTTCCGGCAATTGTGACATCATGAACGACAATCCTGATTTTTTACTATTTTTATTCGGTGGTATTTGTTTTATAAAAACCAGAAAAATTAAATAGGGAAAGGGGGAGGAGCAAATTCATTGAGTTCAGTCTGAGTTCATCAAAGGAACAATTGTCTTTTCCGTGAAAAAAATTATCCCATTTCATCGAAAATTAAATGAGTTATTAACATTTTTAAAAAACTTTAAAGTGCCCATTGCATTTTGCTCTGTGTTTTTTTATTATTCGTTAATGATTGTTTTATAAAAGACGAAAAAATAAATAGGGAAGGGGGAGGCAAAATGGAGTTGTTCTCATGAAAAACAGCGAGACTTTATTTGAAGTACCGATTAACGGATTCGTAAGAGTTAACGATGAAGTATTGAAAAATATAGTTTGCAGTGGAAGGGATGAGTGAGTGTCTGTGGTAACGCTATCGATCATTGATCCGTGATTTATTAATGCGGCGGGAATTCAATCTCGCCATAAACTCAGCTCTCAATTTTTAAAATTAGCTTTATAATTTTTTATAATTATTATTCGTTAATGTTTATTCCACAAAAATTGATAAATTAAACACTCGATCCGAATTCAGATTGATCTTCACGCGGAAATGTGCGCCAATAAAAACCACCAAAAAAATAATACGAATTTATTTCAAGTACTGATTAATGGATTCGTAACGCGAGTTAATGATGATATATTAAAAAATATGGCTTGAATTGAAGGGGATGACCGAGTGTCTGTGGAGTTGTTATCATTCCCATGACACCACGTGCGCACACAAATTAACGTTAATGAGTGAATTAATCCCGTGGGAAGATGAATGGAAGTCAACAAACCCCAGGAAATGGAGTTTCATACTCACGAAAATACTGTTGTAAACTTTGTCATAGAAATTGATTGGTGTCTTCAGTTGAACTTCGGCGGACGTTAATTGGCCGTTTTGATCGACCTGGAGGGTTTCCGCGCCTCCACCTGTGTAGGGGTAGAGGCCGTCCTTGCTGAGACCAAGGGCCGATGGAAAAATGAGGAATGCTAGTAATAAGAGGGCTTGGGTCGCCATCCTCGTGGCAAATGCAGGGGAATTACACTATCTTATTGACGCTTTGAACTTGTCTCGAACTCGCCCGGAGAAGCACACTCTTCAGACTGCGATAAATTCGTCAGAGTTGAGCGGGGACTCAGCAATTGATGCCAGTGGTGGGCACGAGCCCCCACCCCTGCACTCGTGAATTTAATCGGTTTGGGTTTCGGGCAGTTGGAGGACATCATGTGATGTCATGTGATTTTTGGATTGGGGGTAATCAATGGGGGAAAGCATTTCTATTATTTTATTCACGTGATCACTGCTTATTATTTTTGGATGAATTTTCTGGGAATTTTTATCATGTTATTGTTCCATTTGCAAATTTTGTGGAAAAATCGATTAAAATTTGATTTCAGTTTAAACATTGTGGGAAAGTTATTCATAATTTGATTGATTATCCAAGTGAGTTGGGAAATTTCATGATTTTTTTCTCCCTAAATTGAATTGAATGTCACATTCCTGAAAATTACTAGTCTAATGTCCATGAATTAAAATTTTTTCCACAGTATTCTTGGAATTTTTCATCACATTGTAAATTCCGAGGAAATTCCAAGGAATTTCTGTCCATTTCTTCATTAATGAATCAGTTAATTTCGTGGACATTAATAAATCGTTAAAATAAGAACCTGGAGAATAATTTTGTAAATACATTCGTATTATTGTAATTTTTTCAGCAGAATAAACTCTATGATTTGAATGCTTAAATAAAAAAAACTAACGACATCGAAATTCAGATGACACTGACTGAAATTTCAACAAATTTCTACCACTGCATCAGATAATTTTTTCTCTCAACGCGGAGGATGAGCATCTCATCTCATTACTTCATCTCACTACTTAAACCACTGTATGGGCGTTTTCGCATTCTTATCGAGGTGATTTTCATGCGTGATAGGGTGCCCGGAAACATTTCGAAACACGAAATCGACCCAAACGACTGGAGGTGGCAATTGGCTGTTCTGATTCCCCCAATTGCGCACTTATCTCGAACGATTTCGTCGAGATTTCATTTGCATGAGGTATGGATAGAGGGAAGTATTCAATCATTGTTCTCAATTGTCCTGGGATGCACATTGTAAATTTATCTTTATTACAAGAAATTACATCACTAATTTGTACATATAAAATATAAATATCATACAATTGGTTTTATACAAAGATGGTCTTACTGGATTATTAAAAAATGTTTTTTTCTTCGTTTTCATTGCAGACGGAGTATCTGGTATATCACGGCAATAATTCCGTCCCATTTTTTTTGGCAGTGCTTCAACACAATTTACATCGACAGTATTAATCGTGATTCAGATATTTCTTCAATTTTTGGTCGAGTCTTATTGTTCAAGCGATTAACAATTATAACGGAATACGATGGAATTTTTTAATGAGTTCTTGTGCATTCGATAGACTAGTGGATTTCTTTAATTAATTGGAACAAGGAGATCGGTCTAGTATTTTTTTAAATGGAGAAAAAACGAATGATTAAAATTGATTCACCCAGTAACATGTAAATAATTGATAAAATTTGAATCGTCAAATAATTCAGGGCAAAAATCAGGGCGAGGGAGTCACTCTATCTACATTTCATTAATCTCGAGTATAATTTGGGATCAGGGAGAACCAACTATCCAGTTAATATGGACAAATCTTCATCGAAGCTGTAAAATATTTCTCTACACACGTCAGTTTCTCTCAACATTGCTAACAAATACTTGTTTCTTTGCGATTTAAAATTACAATTAATTTATTTTCTCTCTCATACAACTCATCTCTCTCTAGTGAAGTACAGAGCGCTACCTCGTGCGGTAATTGCGATTTAACGATTAAAGCTACGGTAATATGTTGAATGAATCGTGCGTGGAGTACATCTGTCTCTATTTTCACTGGTTACAGCTTCGTTTATTATCCGATGATTGATATTTGGCAGTTTGTGGTGTTTTTAGGGTAATAGAACACTTAATTTCTCTCCTCATTCGTCTCTCTGTCGACAACACTGTTGAAAATTTTTTATTGAAATTTCTGGTACAATTATTGGAAATTGTTATCACATAAGAGTTTCAATGAATTTTTAAGGAATATCGTTATTGAAAATTCAACTAAGGTGAGAGATTTAATTGAATTTTCAGTTTTTTCTCCCTCAATCGAATTCACTGTCACTCTCTTGAATTTATTAGTCAACTGTCCACGAAATTTCGCTATTTTTCCAACAGTGAAGCGTCTTGCACAAGAAATATATATCAGTCTTTCCTGGTTTTCTATGGTAAATTCGATATTTTTATAGCCCATTACATTAAAATGTTGTTCGAATTGACTCTGATGACGACTTTAAAAAGTTCTCTTACTTTATTCATTGACTACTTACGTGCCTGTTTTGTTATTTTTTTCATCAGTCGGAATTATTAAGGAAAAGCTACCTCATCATTCCCATTTAATTAATTCTGGAATAATACTTTGGCAATAGCCGACAGTCTTTTAATTGGATGATTAATGAGGCGATGGGTTTAGTACGTCGGCAATGATAAGTATTGATTAATTGATGCAGATTGAACGTTTCGAGTGGATGATTTCATCGATTTAATTGAGTCCTAAGGGTAATTCTAGTCATCACGATATTCGCTTTTCCGCTTTACGGTGGGTCGGGTGGGAATCGAAACATGTCACTAGGAGGACGTGACTCTTGCAGGCTTCTACCCGCTTTTGGAGGATCGAGGTTTCTGCCTCCAGGGCCTCCAGGAAGGACGGATCGCGCCAGTCCATGCTGTCTTCAACGTGTACTGGAAGAAAAAATTATTATTCGTTAGTCCACTTGATAATTCAATTAATTACTCAATATTTATTCATCAATTTTCATTTTATCTTCACCTACATAACTGTGAATTTCAAGGAGAGGATGTCCCTTGACATTTTTGCCGAGAAATTCAGCATTTAAAAAAACATAAAACCCTTTTAAATCATTTTAATTAATCTCCTGATGAATCCTGATGAGTTTCTCACAAAGATGCGTTTATCTCGAAAACAAGTGGCTTTAAGAAAAAACTTCATAAAACCTTTTTTGTAGCTCATTAAATTCCCCACAAAAAATATTTTCTGACATTTTGCTCCAGAACAACTCGTTACCGAGATAATTCGACATTTGAAAACGCTCGAAATGTTTTTATGATCTTCATTAATGATTTGACTCACAGTCGTAGGTCCACCTGTCGTCCGGTATCGACAATCTCTTTTTGGCATTTCTGAGTTCAATTTTAAGTAGGCGCTGGCGCAGTCGTAGGCTGTTTATCCTGGACATCGTGCCACGTGGCTCCGAGCGCAGACGACCTCGTCGATCCAGTATTTCCACGTCCTCGTCTGTGTAAACGAGTATCACGGGCACCTCCAGCTGCTCCTGGTGCACGTACCCGTCCAGCTGTCCCACCGCTGAAACACCCGCACAACGTCGAAGTTAGAACACCCAGTGCGCCACCTGAGAAAAATGATTATTCTTACGGAGGGAGTAGTTGCAGAAAAAATTTCACTAGAACTCGAATTAAAATTAAAGAAATCAACAGGGGCCACGTCAGGTGTCAATTCATCTCTTATTTTTTCATTTTATTTCTTTATTTATTATTTTCATCGAGTGATCAATTGATTTTTTATTTTTATTTTTCTTATTATTTTTATTTTTTTTCTTTTATTCTCATTTTTCATTTTTTTTTGCATTTTTTAAATTTGTTAACTGATCTGGGGGCTTTACCTTGATGGTCTTGAAGAGCGCTGGTCTGTCTCGACGAATCACTGGCGATACTGCTTGTCTCACTGTCTCTGACCACACTGTCGTAACCCGAACTCTCGGCTCTGTGTCTCGAGAGTGTAGCCGGAGAAAGTTTGGCCGCCTTTGGGGTGGAATCTGCCCCTGAATCGTAACTCTCTCTGCTCAAACCGTACGACGAACCGAGACTCAGAAGTTTCCGCTGCATTCTACCCGAGGACGGCAGAGAGGACGGAATTGATAATTGCAGAGGGACATTCACTGAAAGAAACCAAGGGCTATTAGCCTCCAATTAAGCTTGGGAAGGAAAAAGATTGCCACCTCGTTATTGAAATGATAGGGAATTTCAACGATCGTTCAAGTGGTTTGTGGTGAATTATGTGAAAACACTAGTTTTTTTAAAAGAGGAATTTTTTTCGCTCAAGGGACTTGGAATCTCCGTTTATTTCGTGGAGTTTCAATCAACAATTGGATTTGATTTTTTAATCTGTGGGTCAGGAGAACTAAATTTCCTCAAAGTATTGCAAAATTTTGACTGGTATTTCAGGGAATTTCGGCATTTAATGTTTAAACTTTCATTGAAAAACCACTGGAAATGATAAATTTTATCGTTTTTTCCCCATAAATTCAATTCAATGTCAATCTGAAAATTCCACTCAACTGTCCATGAAATTGCAATTTTTTTCAATTCGTAAAATGATGATTTCTAAAAATCACGAGAATTCAATGAACAATTCCATTTTACTATCGGTATTTCAAGCCATATTTATCCCCAAAAATGCCCAACACACCTGGAACTTTCATCTCCTCTTCAATATCCGACTTTCCTGTGACAGTTCTCTCCGATCTTTCAGCAGTGGTGAACAATTTTTTCGCCTCAATGTACTCCTCCTCAGGATCAGAGCCGGAGGCTCCGTTCCCAGGTATCCTCTCGATCTCCTCTTTTAAATTCGGATTAGACGCACCATCGGGATGTCTGAGACTAGAAATATTGCACTCGCCCAGTTTTCCGCAGAACCTCCTGGGGCTCGCCAGATGAGCGACGCTACTGGGGTACCAGTAGGACGCCGTTGCTGGACGAGACATGCTCTGGCGACAGTTATCACAGATCTTCTCCTGCTCGTCCTTGCCCACTACGTACGCGGGCTCGCTGTAGATGCTACCGTGGTTGCTCGCGTTGTCGTTGAACAGGACGTCCGACAGGGAGAGGGATTGACAACGCGATGGCGGGCGGAAGACGTTTGCTGGGGGGGAAATTAATTTGTGAGGGGCGAACGATTTTTTTAAGAAGTCTTTAATTAATTAGGGGACTAGCTGTGTCACTGCCTGTGTGGTCCGGCCTCGCCCGGTCAGAATAAGATAAAACTGAATACCGGGATTTTTGAAAATCCTTAGAATAAAAAAAAACACGTCAATATTTTCGACTTTCCTAAAACGCCCGAGAATTTCTTCGAAGTTTCTACAGAATACAAGAATTCCCTCGAATTTTCTAAAAAAAAAAAAATATTCTCCAATTTTCTATAAAACCTGAGAATTCGCTCGAATTGTTTAGGAAATTAGAGAATTTTCTCCAGTTTTTCAAGAGTTTTTTTCGAATTTTCTATAAAACTGAATATTTTTTCAAATTTTTTCAAATACCGTAAAACTTCGAATTGTTCAGAACCACAAAAAATTTCCCAAAATTTTCTTCAACTTCCTGTAAACTTCATAATTTGACAGTAATTATAATTGATGAACATGGCTACCACTGTCCGAAAATATCCTCAAACTCTGTAGAAACCTCGGAAATTATCTCGAAAACTCGAGAATATTCTAGAAGTTTCTCAACGCATACCAAACTATTCCGCAATAATTTATAACCTAAAGCCGATATTGGGGACCCTAAACTACGTAATAGTAAAACAACCATCGAAATCCATTAAGTCCTTTTTTCCGTCACTCGCGGCCAAAGAATGGGCCACAGATTCAGTATATTTAAGCTCATTCAAGTAGAATGCGCTATTTCAGGGGAAATGGCCCGAGGTGGGTCAGACCTCCCTCCTAAAATATTTTTAAACATTAGACGTTCCTAAGCGTCAAACTTTTAGAATGCTCCACCTTCTCAACGACTCTACACTCGACCGTCGAATTATTCAGATGAAATGAGTGATTTCAGGGGAAATGGTCTGAGAACGGTCAGCCGTTTCGAAAGACCAAATGTTTCCCCCTCTCAAAATGACGATTGACAAATAAAAAATACAAAGAACTAATGAAAAAAACTACTTACAAGTGCCATCCCTGACACTAACAGCCGACGAGTTCTCCCTCTGATAAGTCACGGAATTGGAGACATTAGCCAGCGCCAATTTGCTCTGATAAAGCTCATGCAGCCTCGCCAGCTGATCGAATTTATGTCTCGTCTCCTGCTCAAGAAAATCCTCATGATCGAAATAAGGTCTGGGTAGTACCCCCATCCCGGCGTTAACACCCTGTTGAAACTGCGGCTTGTACCTCTCACTGTCCGACATAACCGACATAGAATCCGTGAACGTCGAGACAATAGTCAGATTCTCCTGACTGAGTATCCTCAGTGGATGTTCTTCCTGATCGCTCTCAGGCAATGGATTCTCCCCCATGCAGAACGCAATATCCTCCTCGGTGACTTGTAGACAGGAGTCCTGCATGGGCACGGGCTCGAGGTCTTCCACCTCAACAATCTCGAGGATTTCATCCTCGGACGATAATGAATGCCTCGACGGAAGGATGTCTTTGTGGGATAAATTGAGGCTTTCCATGGAAACTTCTCTACTAACTCCGTTGCTAAGTGGCTCGATGAGGGGCAGAGGGGGCGGCACAACGATCTCCTCGTCGTCGTCCTCGTCCTCCTGAGCGCTGTCGAGCCGACACTGGCCGATGCTCTCCTCCATGCCGGGACTCGCTGTAAGATCCAGTCCGGAGTCATCGTTCGACTTGATGTTCAGAAGGTTTAATTTGGCACCGTGCTTCTCAGAGCAGTCCTCCACGTCGGTGGCCCTCAAGCTGTCACTCCCCACTGTCGACAGCGAGGTGTCGTCCTCGCCGTCCTCGAAGCTTCTGAAGCCCCCCATGTCCCTGAAGATCCCGGACTTGGAGTCCTTCGCAGCTGTCGAGGTCGACGCAGCGTGCTTCGCCCTCTGGATCTGGGAGGACTGGTTCTCCACCCACTTCCTGATCATGATCTTCTTGTGATTGTCCATGAAGCCGTACCCCCCGTGCTGCGTCGACGAGTTCAATCCAGGCAGGGCTGAGGTCAGCTGCATGGGCCCGTCTATCCAAGTCTCCCTCTTGTGGTGCGCCTCCTTGAGGAGGTGCCTGGCCTCAGCGACCTTCGACTTTGATATTCTCGGGCCATCGATCCACTGCTCGTCAGACCCACCTGTCGTACCGGCCGGCAGTTTAGTGTTCGTAGGGGAGTCATTTCCCCCTTTGGATGATGAAGTGGGCACTTTCGTCGAGGACATTTTTCTCGCAGGACTGGCTTTCGGGGTGGCAGAGTGCGCCGGCGACGTCTGCTTCGACGCCGTCTGGGTTAAGCTCTTGACAGCCTTATTGGCTTTATGCGCCGGACTACGCTCCTCCGGGATTTTAGTCGGTCGCTCGGCCGCCGATCCCCGGAGAGCGCGTCCCATCGCGCAACGATTGTCACCGGAATTTAAACTTGGCAAATAGACAGGTGGATGTTCACCGTCTGTCGCGTCATCGGCGCCCGGCCCCACGTAGATAACAGTGTCGGCTGATAAATCACTCGAGGATGGGTCACACTCGCTCGTTTGTCTGGCCGCTTCTTCCCCGGAACTTCCGCCGCTGCCATTGCCCGGAGCGCCACCACTCACGAATTTTATCTTTCGTCGACGCATCCTGTGGATTCGCGAGGCTAATTGAACCGTTGTCAGGGTCTCTGTGTAGTGCTGGGCATTCGGGGAGACGTGCGCTATCATCGCTGCGTGACAGGTCAATGACCCGAGACACTCCTTCAGGAGCTGCGTCAATTTGTGCTCTTTGTAGGGCAGGTGCTTCTGCCCATTGAAGATCGCTAGTAAAATATTACCGAGTCCCGAGAGGGGTATGCCCCCTGCGGCTTTACCTCTGTCCGAGTTACCTAGGTCCATTAAGTGGAGTCTGCTTCTACCACCGGCAACTGGAAATGTTTTCAGGGAAAGAGGGAAGGTTTTCATGATTTATCGTGTTGTTGTTCATTGGGATTGATAGACGAGGACTATTCGAAACTTTTGGGAGGAAGTTTCTGGAAAATTTTGAAGATGTTTAACCTATCGAGTGGACAATTCAGTTGAGAAGAAAAATAAAATTGTAGTCAATCAGTCAATTGAATCAGTCGTGTTACTAATTATTTTTCTCATCAAATTGGAAGTGTTCAAAGTACACAAAAGGCTATTTTCACGCATTAATTTCTCATTAGGATGCCCCGATGGGGGGGTTCAAATTATTACTAATGCGTGGCGCATTAGTTCTTTCTCAAATTTCCTAGAAACTCCCCGAATTTCCTCGAAATTTCAAGAAACTTCGCGAATTACCTCGAAATGTCTAGAATTTTCTAGAATTCCGATAGATGGCGTTGCACTTAAGGACCGTTTCCCAAAATGACCCCCCATATTGAAACCACCGACGTATCCACGTCAAAAATGGAAAGCTGAAAATTTTGGACGATTGCTCACCTCCCCCCTTTCCAGCGACGCTGTACTGGTAAGTTTCTGGGAAATTTTGAGGATGTTTAACCTATCGAGTGGACAATTCAGTTGAGAAGAAAAATAAAATTGACTAATTGAATCAGTCGTGTTACTAATTATTTTTCTCATCAAATTGTCAGTGTTCAAAGTACACAAGAAGATATTTTCACGCATTAATTTCTCATTAGGATGCCCCGATGGGGGGGTTCAAATTATTACTAATGCGTGGCGCATTAGTTCTTTCTCAAATTTCCTAGAAACTCCCCGAATTTCCTCGAAATTTCAAGAAACTTCGCGAATTACCTCGAAATGTCTAGAATTTTCTAGAATTTCGATAGATGGCGTTGCACTTAAGGACCGTTTCCCAAAATGACCCCCCATATTGAAACCATCGACGTATCCACGTCAAAAATGGAAAGCTGAAAATTTTTATTTTATTTATTGCTCACCTCCCCCCTTTCCAGCGACGCTGTACTGGTACACGTGGAGGGTGTACAGCATGTGGGCATCGCTGTCTTCTCGCTGGCGACCAGCGACCGCAGCGTCCAGGTAGAAGGCTGCCCTCTCCGCGGTGGGGGCTCGGATTTCGCTGTGCTGTTGGAGGGATAGGGAGCCGAAGAATGGATCGTCTCGGAGGTAGACCGCGGGCGACTGCTCGGAATCTGAAATCATTCAAGTGCTTGATCGTTTTATGAAGAGGTATTTTACAGGGAAATCCTTGAAAGCTTTTGCTCGGGCTTTTCTCATCTTTTCGAGGCTCACTTATCTGGGTTTATTCACAACCTATATATCCCAAGAAAAACACCAGCTACATTACTTTTCAGACTGAGCGGGGGGTGAGGTCTCTGCACCATGTGTGCCCTCGGCTATGCATGAGACGCGTTTATTTCACGTGCGAACGTGAACATATAGCCTTATAAAATACGGTTAAACGTTATTTAAGGGGGATAGGAGCTTTGGCCATTTGAAATTTTATGTATGACTTGTATGAGCTGTTGTAACATTGATCCAGACGTCGCTAAGTTTATGAAGCCACGTTGGACATGGTCATTACTGCGCGCACATTTTTTTTATCGCCATTTCGATTGAAATCAGGGGTAGCATTTCCCTACCCCAATTTCGATCATTCGAAACGCGTAGAGACGATTTATCTACCCTTGTGGAGCCCCGACATTCCTAGGTGGGGTGACTTCTCTTACGGTATAGGAAACTTTCGTAACACGTTGTGGAGGGCGAATCAAATGAATGATCGGAGGATTCTTTCTTTGGATGTTAAAAAATTTTGTTTTGCATTGTTGAAAAATTTTGTTTTGCATTGCTAAAAAATTTTGCCTGAAGGTTCATTTTATTCTCTTTTCAACCCTGTGAAACCTCCCGAAGTCTTTGAAATTGAAAAAAAATTGCGGACGTCGTTAGAAAAAAAAAAACACGGCGAATACAACTCTTCCGCTATTTAATTTAATCTCAAGTTTCATTTCGTCTTCATTTGACTGAGTCCTCTCCGCACATCATCCAGTTTCTACTTTTCCCCAGCAGTTGTTACGCTTTCCCTGCAGCCACTTAAACTTACCAGCCCGGAAATACTGTCCATTCTCAGGGGCAACTTTTATGAGAGGGAAAATGGCAACAACGTACATGCACCTGGTAATTAAGGAAAAACATCCGGAGAGCACTCGCTGTCCCCACTCCTTCGTCTATGATATTACGTAAGAAAGAATTGTGAGGGCAACTTTAAGAGACTCATCGCTGAATTTAAGCCGAGTTCCGAGACAAATAATTATCGAAATCGGTAAGAATTGCGGTTCTCCCCGAGAGGAAGCGATTTCCCAGGATAACAGTTAATTACTTAATAAGCTGGAAAATTAATTGAGACGTGGTTTAATTAGTTTTGTCCCTTCAAACGTACTTTCCCTCCCTTCCACGATAGGAAAAGTCACTGGAGTCAAAGTTAAACTGCTCGGGGGCTGAATGTAACGAGTTTTTATGCCATCACTTTTTTTTTCTCATTTCAATCTCTTTCATGGAAAATTATAATTTTCCCTCTTATAAATGAAACAGGACTTTGTCAACTTTGTAATTTAATATTGGAATGGTGTGAACAATTCATTAGCGAAGTCTTTTGATAAGAGGCATCCTCCATTAGAATAATTCACAAACCGGAGAAGAAAATCAACGGAAAATTATGAGAAAAGTGAAGTAAAAATTTCAAATAAAAAATCGCCTCAAAGAAAATTTTACTATCCAATTACTCAAATAAACTGCTTGTACAGCGATTTTTCGTTGACGAAATGGATTTGTCAGAGTTTATCATGTCCCCAATGTACTAAAAGGGTAATAATGACTTTCCGTGTAAAAACAGCCATAAAATCCCGAGCCATAAAGTTTTTTTCAGGAATTACCATTGGCATAGGCGGCGAGGAGATCCTTTAATTGCTGCTGACCGGTCGTTAATTCGACACAACTGACACGAACACTAAATCTGGCACCTGTTCGTTGACGCTGTTCAGCAATTCCTCTAAATAACCACGTTATGGCGCAAGGGATTGCCCCCAGGGTGTGACCAGCTTCTGGAGTTCCCAGCATTGTATGAGATTTACCTGGAACAATAGTAAATTAATAATTCATTAACTAAACGAGTTTATCCATTCTGAAATGTCAATTATTCCCCCGTAATTTGATGAGAAAATCAGTGGAAATTGGCAATTCCACTTTGATTATCCATTGAAAATGAGGAAAAACGGAAATTAATGTGAAATTCAGGGCGTTTGGTGCTGAATATTAATGTTCAATCGATAATTCAGTCACTTGAGTGCGTTTTTTTCAGAATCCCCCAAGCACTTTCCCTCCGAATCGAGTTCTGTGGCGTGAAGTGCAATTTTTTAAAAGGGTAGAGCTGAATTATTCTCTTCAGTTACAATTTAATCCCGCGCAAACCTCCAAAATTTTTAACAACCTCTCGTCACACTAATGCTAGCACAGCATGTCCCTGACAGAATGATCTTTCCACAGTGTGCAAATGCAACTGAAATCACCAGATATGTTTCCCCAAATGCATAAAAACGTAACATGCACCACAACACATTTAGACACGTGTAATCCTACACGTAAAAGGACACGTTGCAGTTAATGGCAGTGGAATTTATTACCCCCTGTCGTTTAAATGTTCGCGATTCCACTGATGATATTTTAACGACCCAGCTTCTGTACTACCATCCACCACTGGTTCAATACAGCCTCATACGACCGTTAAATTCAGTACGAAGACGGATAAATAATTCTTTATCGGTGATAATCTCGGGAAGAAATGGGTAATCACGTTGACTACGGGAGTTGAACTTCATTTTTCTCGTCTCACGGAATAACGCGGAGGGAAACTGAGACTCAGTTTGCCTACTTTATCTCAACATTTTCGTTTTATTTCCACTTTAACGCTACTTTTCTCCTCTGTTTGTTTCATTTCCCTCGTTATTTTATTTCGCAGCCCCTCGATGAAATTCCAGATTGACATTTGCAACGAGAAATGGCGCATGTGAATCCAATAAAACTCTTGATTTAAATTTTTCTACTTATTCTAAAAAAAATGTTGGATAGATTCTGTTATTGGATCGAAGAAACATTTTTTTTATTGAGAAAATGATTTATTGATATGAATGAAAATGCAAATAAAAATAAAATTTACGTTTGAATGAACATTTTCTTCGAAAATGAAAAGAATTGTTCGGAGAAATAATCTCCTGAAGAATTGAATAATCACGTTGAAAACAGGAGTTGAACTTCATTTTTCTCGTCTCACGGAATAACGCGGAGGGAAACTGAGACTCAGTTTGCCTACTTTATCTCAACATTTTCGTTTTATTTCCACTTTAACGCTACTTTTCTCCTCTGTTTGTTTCATTTCCCTCGTTATTTTATTTCGCAGCCCCTCGATGAAATTCCAGATTGACATTTGCAACGAGAAATGGCGCATGTGAATCCAATAAAACTCTTGATTTAAATTTTTCTACTTATTCTAAAAAAAATGTTGGATAGATTCTGTTATTGGATCGAAGAAACATTTTTTTTATTGAGAAAATGATTTATTGATATGAATGAAAATGCAAATAAAAATAAAATTTACGTTTGAGTGAAAATTTTCTTCAAAAAATGAGGGGAATTGTTCCGAAGAATTGGATAATCACGTTGAAAACAGGAGTTGAACTTCATTTTTCTCATCTCACGGAATAACGGAGGGAGAAACTGAGACTGAGTTTGCTTACTTTATCTCAACAATTTTCGTTTTATTTCCATTTTAACGCTACTTTTCTCGTCTGTTTGTTTCATTTCCCTCGTTACTTTATTCCATATCTCCTCATCGCGACTCTTTTACTTGGCATCATCCGCGCTGCCTTATAATGATGAATTTGCATGCAAACTCGATATCACTACTTAAAATGTAAAACAACTTGGCTCTTCTTTGGATGTACCATGCGCCTTACGACTCAAGTCCTGAGACAGTGCCGATGCAGACCTTTGAATAAGAAATTCTCATTTTTATTTATTTAGCTGTACTTTTTTTCCCTTTCAGTTCTACATAATTGATAAGGCGTGTTTACCTAGACCAGCATGACCGAAGCAGAAGAGACAGCCGTCTGTGCCGTTTATGACTGCGTGAATCACGTCGGTCAGAGCACTCGAGCAGATTTCAGTCTGAAAATAAGAAAAACATACTTTCAAGGATTCATAATTAAATTTTTTTTCTGTGTAGACATGAAGTTTGTTTTTTTTGTCAAGCCACTGATCGATAAAATCGTAGAGCATATTTCACGGGATCAAAATGTATCGAGACATCCTGGGAGAAATCTAAGGGACGCGAAAGTTGTATGTTGGGACCAGAACAAGATTGAAATCTTTGAGAACGTGAATTGGATAGAGCTGGAGATCGAAAGGGACGTCGAGGGCGGAATGGGCGATGCAAATCTACTGTGGCTCGACAAAGTCCACGGGAGAAAGTCTAGAAATAGAGGTGAATGATTTAATCTTAATTAATAGTCATCTTTTCACATGGAAAAACATTTTTAATCGATTTTTCGCCTAGAAATAGCGGATTTCAGGGGAATAAACTGTTTGATTTAAAAATTTTGTATTTATTTCAATGGAAATATTATATTATATTATATTATAATTTGTTTTATTATATAATATAATATTCTCGTCTTATCAAAAAAATTGAAGAAATGTCCTCGAAAATAGTTGTTTCTCGTCACAAGAATTATTAATTGTTACGCATAGTCTGACGCAGAAGGTTACAGACCTATGGGTAAACATATTGCACGAGGTTAACTACCCCACAGCAGTGTCACTCCTGCACGGGTACAAGCCGATGTGACGGTTAATGAAATACGTGACCAGAGCCTCCATCATAATCTCAAACACTTGATTGTACGGTACAACGAGAACTCGGGGAAATATGGGGGATCGTGAGGAGTCGTCAAGGGCTGACGTTAACCAGTAGGTTTGTCCAAGAACCTCCTGCTCTNATTCTGTTCCAAGTTTCCTGTAAGCAAGGTATACGAGCCACTCGGTGGACCCCCACAAGGCTTTAATGAAATTTACATGGAAACCCATCGAATTCAAGTGGATCGTTTAAGGATTTTGACAGGCTCTATGTTTAATGGAAATTCGGGACATGAATTGGGGGGTGTTCATCAATATTTCAGGGTTAAAGGGCATGTGGACTTTTTAAAATTCCGTTTGATAAATTAAACTCGATGGAAAGCAGTAAAAGTTAAAATGTAATGAAATAGATTTTCTTAAATCAGTGATATCTCCTGAACGAACGACGCAATTTTGATAAATTAAGAGTCGTGTTCGAGCCTGAAAAAATTATTTTACAAATGATGAAAAATTCTCAAATTTTAATCTGCGGTTGTGGAGCTACTGGAGATTAAAAATATGAAATTTTAACCCTGAAGCTTTTTAGCCCTGAACAATCGGGTATCAGACGTTTCAATCACCCTTGATTACAGTCGCATTCACTACATTACTGCCCAAATAAAATGTTCGCATAAAACTTCACATAAAACTCATGGAATTCAAACAGAGCGTTGAATGATTTTGACAGGCTCTATGTTTAATTGAAATTCGGGGCATGAATTGAGAATTGTTCATCAATATTACAGGGCTAAAGGTCATATGACCTTTTCAAAATTCGGCTTGACAAATTAAACTAAAAAAAACCATTAAAAATTAAAATCCAATAAAATCGATTTTGTTAAACCATCGCTATCTCCTGAACGAACGATGCAATTTAGATAAATCGAGGCTCATTTTCAAGCCTGAAAAAATATCTTCAACATGAAAGAAAACTTCTCAAATTTCACTCTGCGGTTGTGGAGATACTGGGCATTAAAAATGGGAAATTTCAGCCCTGAAGCTTTCAGCCCTTGAAATTCCTGCCACGTACCCCCGAACCATCTCTGAGCCCTGAAAAATCGGGTATCAGACGTTTCAGTTACCCCTGAATACCGTCTCATTCATTTCGTCATGCCCGAATTAAAATGTTCACCTCGGATGTGACGAGGATCCCCTGGATTTCCAGCCGTTGTCGCCTCCATGTGATCTCAAGGAATTAGACTTACAGAGCGCGTCTTGAGTAAAGCAATATTGGCTCAACGTACTGAATACATGATGGAGGGCTCCGCAGACTTCGACCTTTTACCGTGAATGTGTCGTGTTTGTATGTATCGTCATGTTGCTTTGCGATACGCGGCTTTGAAAGGCTAGTTTCTGGGGAGTGAATGGAAAAGCTGGGTTGGCGGATGCTGGAATAATGTTTTCATCTTCGTGAAATGTCACATACCGCACACTCACAACTGTCTATCATTCTCCACTAGAAATCAATTATTATTACTACATCACATCAATTTTCTTTGATTTTATTCATCTCATTCTATCAAAAAAACAATTCAGTAGCGAAGTGCTAAACCGGTTTAAGTCGATTTTGACTATTGACCAGTTTTTACTGAATATCACGGAATCGAAGGGAGAGAGCTAAATTTTTGTCAAAACCTTTTTTGCAGCACTCAATTTGCTCTAGAAAAAAGGTTATTACGAAAATTTCATGATCTCCGTTAAATTCAGAGATATTCTTCACAAACTCGACTAAGAGATAAGTCGACTTAAACCGTTTTACCACTTCGCCACTTCTGAATTGAATTGAAAAATTAATTTAAACATGTTCACACTATCATTACTGTCCTTATTTTACAGAAAAAAAAATTCTGTATAAAATGGAGAGCCTTCTCCATCAAGAAATTCTCCTCATATTTTTTAAACATGAGAATAGTTCATAAATTTAAAAAGACCCGTTAGATACCAATGCATACACCATCCTGATGTATTCACTTTTGCATACTGATGGTCGATATCAAGTGTGTATAGATGCATGTGAACGATTGCTGTGGGATGCTATTGCGATAAAAATCTTATCGAGTGCAAACAGCTCACAGTAATGGGGCGTACGTCACCATGGGGACGGGCTTTGCCTCGTCCAGTGTTTGAAATTCTAAAACTCGATCAGTCTCGTTTTCACGGTTGTGTATAACCATCGGTGTAATACGGCACAAATGTATCACCCAATCGTGCTGTAAAATGCTGGCGTATTTATCACGACTAAAAGGTTTTTAAAATTTTAAATGGATGATTGTGGGAGCGCGCAGTTGGAGTGAAAAATATGGATTCAGCGTTTTTCATATTTTACGGGGATATTTTCATTATGAGGGAGATTTCGGGGGCTACGGGGACTCTCTCTCTCTCTCATCCCTTGAAATAACGCAATCTTTATTCCACTTAACCATCGGCTTTTGGAATGAAACCAGATAAACCCGTCGATACCGCACGAGTGAGATTGGATTTAACCGTGGAGTTTCGTCAACGTACACAACTTCCACCACTTCACCGACGGATTTGCCAAATGCTTTTTTGATCCTAAACCCCCCGCCCATTCAGAACGAAAATCCCCCGCGTGGGAGAGGAGTACACTTGGTCCCCAGGCGCCAATGAGGCCAATCTCCTGTGTAAATCGCGACATATTTCACGACACCACGGAGGGAGAATGCAGGGGGGAGGGCAGGGAGAACAGCCACTGAAAATGTACCCCAGGTTGAACTCTTATACGGGGGTGAAAAGTTTCTAGCCTGTTATTCTTCAGAATTATCCTGATTTCTTGAGGTATATTTGATTTTTCTGCATATTTCATTTTTTGGGGGAAGGAGCTTTTAATGCTGAAGATTTGGGGGGGGGGGGGGNGGGGGGGGGGGGGGATTTCCCGTGCTGTTGTCGGAAAATTTTATCAGAAGGTAGTTTTTGGAGTTTAGGTAAATTTTAAACGGTAAATTTTAGGTAAATACATTCTTCCATTTTCTCATTAATTGAAAATTCATGTGAGTTGGGGAATTCTCGTCTATCTGGTGCTGAAAAATTTGGAATTTCATTCAATTTCCAACGAATTCTGGAACTAAACAAATTACCAGTCACTATTGACTAGAAATTATCCCGCAAACGCATAATAAATCAATAGCAACCCAAAAAAATTATGATCATCACACATCACACATTTTTAACGATCCCTCATTTACTCAAAATTTTCATTGATTTTGTTATTGAAAAATCAGTCGAATTCTGCAGTATTGAATGGAATCGCAAGTTTCAGGTCCACACGATACTGATAATTATTAAATAATTAGCAAATTCAAGCGGCAATTTCCCCGAATTTTCTGTTAATAAAAAAAAATTTCCCCAAATTTTCAATCGACTGAAAATTCTATTGAATGTGATGTGCGATGTTGAAAATTCTAGATGTCATTGAAGTATTGTTAATTCAACATAGAAACCCCTTCAAGTACAACTATAATTTAATTTTCAAAATTTCCTAACACCACATCTGCGAATGAAAAATAAACAAGAAATCCTCCTCCCCCCACATCACTAAAAATTCAATTAGCCGACGGCGCATTCCCCCAGATGTGCATCGACTATCCTCCACCCGTCCCTCAAACAGCCCGTAAACATTCACAATGAAGGTCTCGCCGGGTTCAATCAGCATTTGGCAGTGGAGCAAATGAGCAATAGATCCGCAGAGTGCAGTACGAGACGACAGAGGGGGCCAAATGCATTGTGTCAAGGAGTCCCTTGCCAACACCATCGAAATCCATGAAATGCACCTCTTCCCACTTGCATAACCGTAGGGCGTACGGGGGGGGGGGAGAGGAGG
>NW_021680424.1:770171-789540 GCF_001412515.2 Diachasma alloeum
GGGGGGGGGGGGGGAGAGGAGGGTCGCCCACCACGAAACCGTGTAATCTGCAGCGTGACTATTAGTCGTAAGTCAATAATAAAGCCCTTGTCCCACTACGGCCATTCTAGTTGCGGTGAATTATCCAGAGGTGGATTGAGGGGGGGATAGGTGTATGGAAGGGCATTGTCTACCTAGGGCAACGTTTTGCGGCAATAGAATTGTCAGCGCTGAGGCCAATACTCACCCATTGCCTCTCTATGCCAACCTAATTGAGATGGATGTTCTCCGACGACTGAGCTTTCATTTGCCCTCTTCCTTTCGGCTCTGTGTTCACGTTTTTTCATTCATTCGCTCTTTTTTCTTTTCAATTTCTGGATCTGTCAAGTTCAGTGCTTTCATTTGGACACTTTCAATGAAGTTAATCTTGATTTTTGTTTATTTTTTTTGCGTGAAATAATTAAGTTGGGATGAAGAAATATTTTTTTGAGTGACAAGTATCGATGGAGAGCAGTAGCGAGTACATTTGCACGGAGTATTTTTTCAAAATATGTATGAGTCAAGTACACTTGCGCAAGTATACTTGCCTTGATTTAAGTGTACTTGATGTAAATTAACTCAAAATGTACTTGATTCAAGTGTACTTGATGTAAATTAACTCAAGTACATTTGCGTCAAGTATAGTTGTATCAAATTTACTTGGATCAAGTACACTTGCAACGAGTATACTTGTGCCAAGTACGCTTGCATCAAGTACAGTCGTGTCAAGTACACTTGCGCAAAGTACAACCCCTCCAACTCCATTTCCAAAAAATCCATCAGTACAAATCCGCCTCATGCCTCATTCAGAATAAGATTTCTCTTTTCGTTGAGCTTTTCTCACGAATTATCGAAGGGATTTCATTCTCTGAAAGCCATAAACTGAAGACGTATCCTTCCACGGACACTAGATACGGATTAGACGGGAATACAGGGTTGAGAGGGGTTAAGAGGAAACTCGCGTGGGAAAAGTTTCTCAGTTGTACAAAGGAAACAAGTGAAACTGTGAGAAGTTTTTGGAGAAAGCAGAGACGAAAGTGGAAATGGCGGAAAGGTAATTTCAGGTGGGATACTTTGGTGATGTTGGAACGTGACGCATGGTCCTTTTGTGAGATATTCTATTTGGGAAAAATGTCTTGGATAAGCCGCACTGGATACTTGATTACAAACATCAGAGGAGATAAAATGAAATAAATCGCGAGTATCGGGGGTGGAGATTCTTTAATAAAGAACACAATGTGACGCTTTTGTCGCAGTACTATTTCGCGGGTTCAGAGTCCCATTTTATTCGGGAAAAATATCCCGGTGGTGGTTCATGAGGAGAAGGATTGCGGTGTTAAATCGCTCAAACGATTCGCGATGGAAAATTAAATGAATATTCAAAATGGGCTTTTTAACCTCTTTTTCTGTTGTATTATTTATAAAATCCCAATTTTCAAGGGGTGGGGAGGGGGCGGCATTGATCCTGGCGACTGGCACAGCGTCAGAGGAGATCGTGAGAGGGTACCACAGAGAGAATAACGGCCAGGTGGTCTCTGGAGAACCCTCAGCGACACAAGAGTGGATACGGAGAGGTCTGGGGAAAGCCCCCCCCATAGCTACGGGCTCATTTGAATTCGACGCTCGATAATGTCCCCGAGGACGAGGAAATACCAGCTGGAAAATACCACGATATATTCTGAAGGCCTTCGTCAATGGAATTTTCACTATTGAAATCCAGAGAAAATGTTTGAGAAAATGTTTTTCATTCGTTCAATAATTAACTGGAATTCCCTTTGTCATCAATGAACTTCTCCCAACAGTCAGACCTCCATCAAAAAATATATAATATGGGCCAATTCCATATATTTTATATATATATTTTTTAATATATAAAATAATAATAACATGAAACGAATTGAAACGAATTTATTTTTGTTTTATAATATTATATATAAAACAAAACCATGTTGTTTTACATATTTTTTTAAATATATAAAATATATGGTTTATATATTTTTTTTGTTGAAATTGGACCAATTCAAAATATTTTTTATATACTCTTCAAACTATAAATTTTTCCGCGCGGGTAATCTCATTCATGATGAAGTAAAGGGGAACAATTCAGTTGAGAATGAGACGGCGAACGATCAGGAAGTCTCAACCATTTCAATCGTCTCACCGGAAATCATCTCCTCATTTCATTTCTTATCATCGTGAAAATTTCCCCAGTGGTGAATGAACAGAGTTACTTGAATGTTAAAGTAAACGATTTGAAGTGAGACAGAGGGTGAGGCTTCGGTACGTGCCTTTATCCACGACCTACGGGCGCAAATTCCTGAAATGGAACGACATCCCTGCCGGGCGCATAACTAAACTAATTTCCCGATCTCTGAAGCCAAACCGTGGTGTTCAACCGGGAAATCGCTCCCGGCGAATGTTGCTCTTTCCCATGATTTCGGGGGGTTGGCGGGGACCAGGGGCGGGGGGATGTGGAGATGTGGGGTTTATCGTATAGATCGACAGGTGGAGAATATTCGCTAAAGGGTGGTGTCTTCAAGACGTCCCAATTTATCCGAAAACATGATGTTTGATAGTCAAGACGTCATTACTTGTGCATTTTCCTTCAACTTATTGAAGTTTAGAATTTATTGAGCATCGTTGGAAGATCAGAAGGGCGTAAAAATGTTTAATGTTATTCTAATATTTAATTATTTTCCTAACTGCCGTCAAATTTTGCTTCATTATCGGTGAAAAAATTATTGGCTCTTCTGAATGAAGGGTTTGGAAGAAAAATAAGACAAGTAGTTTGAAATAATAGACTTAATGTCTTAATTTAAGACACTAGATTTTTTAATGTTCTAAATAATCTGTAAAATTGATTTGAGACTCACTTGGGAGTCTTCCTCGGTGAAAATGGCATCGAACGCAAACATCTTAGGTGCTGCGACCGTCGGCCTTCTGTCCTCAGCTGTTGAAGATTGTCCAGCCGTCGGATCCACCAGTGTCACTTGCTTTTTTCGCTTGTCAGCGTTGAAGAAACTCCCTCCCTCGCCCGATGAAACCCTCAGCATCACTTTGACCTGGAAATATGAATGATTAAGTCTCATTAAACAATCAAATTATCGGGAGAACGAGACCTCGGGTTCGTTCACTCGTTGAGGTAATTCTGGGGAAACCATAATTAATTAATTATCAATTGGCTGTGAGGGAGAGTGAAAAGACGTTTCGTTCGGATATTGAACAATGGACTCGTTAGAATCAACTGACTGGCAGTTTCTGACATTAATTAACAACCGCACCAACCGCTGGAATTTGTTTTACCTACCGGAGTTAACGAACTTTCGGGGCTTTCGTTGCCTCGGATGATTTCATTCTCCTTCTCGGGGTATTTTTACTCCTTTTATCAGTCTTCGGGGCATTCTTTTTTCTTGGGGATATCCTCACTTCATCTTTTCAACTCTTTGCAGCAGTTTTAGTATTTTATCATTTTTCTTTTTTTTTCTTTTGAAATTTCATCATTTTATTTTTATTTGAAGCTCAAGAAAAAGTCAAAATTTCTTTAAAAAATTAGAAAACTTTTTGGGGCGAAACTGTTGTTTCTTTTTGTCGTAAATAATTTGTGAAGAATCAATTAGTCACGTGAATGAGAAGTTTTTTTACTGAAAAAAGCAATTATTTCCTCCCAATACTCAAAAACTTATTAATTCCTCATCCCCCACCTCCGGCGAGATCCGAAATTTCGCGAACTCAATCTCGCGGAATCGTGCGGTTACGTCTGTCTGTGGGATATTTTTTACCCCACGTGAGTCACCATAAACGCTAGAACTCGAGTGTACACTAAAAGGAAATTGGGTTTTCGCGAGTTGAAATGAGATTTCCCCGGGTGTTGCATATATTCCATATCGAGAAGACGTCAACAACTGCATTTCTTGACGAAAAGGCAAACATCGGAAATAAACACGCGCCCCTCCCTTATCTCTCTAAAATCCTATCAATTCCCTTGACTTCCTCCTGTCAAAATCCCCGAATCTCCATTTTCTTTATTAAAGTCCCCCTCCGAAGATGCAATAAAAAAATCTTATTCCCATGTAATTACAGTGATAGCTCGTAAACTTGATTTAATTTGATATGAAAAGTCATAAAGTTCCATATTTCCTAGTGACATAAACCGAGTCCAACCCAACTTATTGGAATTCTTTACAGCTTTGAAACGAGGATTCGTAAAATTTTAACGGTTTCTCCGGGATATGGTGGACTCGAAATGACGATATAAATGATGTGTAATAGTACTCAACCCCATATGAAATTTTTTTTTATTTCCAACATAGAAAGAATCCGGGAAACTGCGTAGAATGCAGTTGAAGGACAGGGAAGATTTTTTGTTCCCACAGTAAAAATTTTTTATGGGAAGAGCAAAAATTCTTTTTCTCTCGGATGGAAGTATTGTAGGTAATTTTTTAAACTGAAGTTCACAGATTTTTGGGGTAGAATAACCCATTTTGGGATCAGGGAGGCATAAATTTCACAACTTGATTGAATTTTTCATGGAACATTAATATTTAGAATCAAAATGTCATGAATTTTGAATTTTTCATAGAATAATTGAATTGGACAATCAATTATTTTATTGATTTTCACATCATTCGACCAGAAAATCAAAGGAATATTTGATTTTTCAATAACGAGATTTCCCAAAATTTCAGAGGAAATTGAAAATGGTAAAAATTCCTGGGATATGACACAGAAAATTCCGACGAAATTTGTTAACAGTGTACTAATTTAGTCCCAGTGAACAGAGGATTATTGCGTCAATATCCGGATAACATTAAAGTTATCCCGGAATCGACGACAAAAACTTTCTCCAGCGTATGGTTCTCCAGCGAATAAATCTTTTATTTCCCCCTCGGCATGCTGATCACGTACGTAACAACTTTTTCAACAAAATGTTCGTCATGTTCTTTTCGTATCGAAATAAAATAAATACAAACTTGCAGGTGGAAGATGAGAAACTAGCGGGGGATGGAATTAAGTCCAGAGAAACTTCATACAATGGCTACCTAGGGCAATGAAGCAGTGAGCAAGGTTTAACGGCGTTGAAGGGATAGGGCCATTCGGAGACGAAACTTTGATGATTCAACGCTGGATATAGCTGTTGGCCGGCGCTGTACAGCCCCTGGCCAGGCGCCTCGTGGTGGAAAACCACCTCAAACCCACGCATCTGTGGGAATTGAATTCTCAGGTAGTTGGTTTGTACCTTACGGGTAAAGATATTGCTCGGGGTAATACCGCTTTTCGTCGTATAAAGGGCGAGGGCGGGGGGAAGAGGGGCAGATCGATTTCGCTAATCGGTTTGAGAGACTAAATTATATACAGCTATTAGCGCATTGTACTGTGCGACAATGCGGCTTCAGCGGCAATTAAATTTTGGGACTAGTCGGGATTATTTCAAATATCAAAATGATCTCGTCTAGGTCTGACGGATTACGCATCCGATCATCAACTGATTTTTATAGTTGAATTTTAGAGTTCTAATAAAAATAAAAAATTAAGTAATAAAATCATTTTTCTTAAATTTTTACATTTTGGTATTGTTGGGAAAAACAGGACGAATTATCAGTTTCGGGAAATGCGAATAAATCACCGAAGGCTGGGTTTAATGCAAATCAACGCATTGTTCAAATTTTTGAGAAAATTAATTAATAGTTGCACTTGAATTTTCGATATTGTGAATTTTTAGGTGGGAAATTCAGAATAATTTCGTGGGAATGAGTGATTGTTGAAAAATTCAAGATTTTTTTAGCTGAAACTTCAGGATTAATTTTCTAACAACGCGATTTCCCTAAATTTCCATATTGATTCCCAAATAACTCTTTATATAATATTTAAAATCATGAAATATTACCGTGACTAAAGGGAAATTTCACGTAGTAATTAGTTGTTGTCATTGTGGAATGTGTTATCGGTCGAATCGACGAGCTTTATCCATCAATTCCCGATTTATTTTTACCTCCACAATATGCGACACCGATAAACTGTCAATAAAACCCACACATTCCGGCTCAATGTAGATTTTTGTCTGGTTCTCTATCAATGCGCACGAATTCGGGGGAATATGGAGGGGTGTTTGATAACAGGGAAAATAAAAATATTTGCCAGCCTGGATTAACCGTTTTACCGATGACTAATAAAAATATCGCGAGTGAAACATCGGTGATGCGAGAGGCTCGCTGTATTTTTGGGGGTGAGTGGAGTGCATTGGGAGTAAAAAAATTTAAAATATTGCAAAATTAGTTTTGCTTCAAATCCGCGAGATTTTGTATCATCAAATTTGCGAATTAAATTGGTGAAAAAAAATTCCAATTTCTTCGAAATTCCTCATTCCTCTCTGTGTAATTACTGGGGCAGAACGGGTCTTCTTATCGAGACCTCTTCATATTCAAAACATCGAGAGATTTTTCCACTAGTCCCTGCGAATTAAAAAAAAAAATCCGATTCATCTCTTTATTTAATTCTTCCCCGAAAATTAAAAATATCGCGGGTGAAACATCGGTGATGCGAGAGGCTCGCTGTATTTTTGGGGGTGAGTGGAGTGCATTGGGAGTAAAAAAATTTAAAATATTGCAAAATTAGTTTTGCTTCAAATCCGCGAGATTTTGTATCATCAAATTTGCGAATTAAATTGGTGAAAAAAAATTCCAAATTCTTCGAAATTCCTCATTCCTCTCTATGTAATTACTGGGGCAGAACGGGTCTTCTTCTCGAGACCTCTTCATATTCAAAACATCAAGAGATTTTTCCACTAGTCCCTGCGAATTTAAAAAAAAAATCAGATTCATCTCTTTATTTAATTCTTCCCCGAAAATTAAAAATATCGCGGGTGAAACATCGGTGATGCGAGAGGCGCGCTGTATTTTTGGGGTTAAGCAGAGTGCATTGGGAGTAAAAAAATTAAAAATATTGCAAAATTAGTTTTGCTTCAAATCCGCGAGATTTTGTATCATCAAATTTGCGAATTAAATTGGTGAAAAAAAATTCCAATTTCTTCGAAACTCCTCATTCCTCTCTGTATATAATTACTGGGGCAGAACGGGTCTTCTTCTCGAGACCTCTCCCTATTCAAAATATCAAGAGATTTTTCTAGTCCCTGCGAATTTTCAAAAAAAAAAAATCCGATTCATCCCTTTATTTAATTCTCCCCCGAAAAATGTTTTCCCCTCCATTCACAATGTAAATCGCCCGAGGATATAAACTTTGAGGTGGAATTCAGGGGAATCTCATCTGCACAGCAGCGTAAAACGAGAGTGGAGGAGGCGAAATGCTCTCGGAGATTATCCGACGATTGCAGACAGTCTAAATAATCTTTGGTAGGTTACAGCGGTGCATGAAAATGTACGGGGAGCCCTCAAGGAGTGGAGAAGTGACGTTTGAAGGGGCAACGGAGGGGCCGGGGGAACAACCCCTTCGTTAAAGCGGTAATAACAGCATCATTGGACGGCCCGAGGCGCTACCGTTGAATTTAGCTCGGGACTAGTGTGTGCGTAACCTCGCAATGTCTCCGGGAAAATCAACCCCCTCAGTTTTACGGGTTCGTATCGAGTTGCGTATCTGAGTGTCACTGCCTCTGGGCCATCGAGATGGTCTCGGTGAGAATTTATGATGAGTAACGCCTCCGGTGAATCGAGTCAGTGGGAATTTTCTACTGTAAAATGGGTCAGGGTGTGTTGGGGGCTTCGGGGAGGGTTAATGTCGTTTTTTTTTCATCATGCATTAGGAATTCCGTCTTATCTCAGCGTCATTTGAATTTTTATTGGCGGTGATGGAAATGTTTTTTTATTATGAATTGCAATTTTACATTTTAATAGTTTTTTTTTTACTTTTTTCATCTTTCATTTTATTATCATTATTTCGTTCATTGAATGCATACTTTTTTCATTTGTCAGTTTTTATTTCAAATGAAAAAATTGAAAAATTGTGACTAATGAAAAATATTAATTAATTAAATTATCATCGAACGATGGATGAGTTTTTAAAATAAAGAAAGGAATGGTTCCTTGGAATGAAAAATTCATGTGGAATATTTTATTTAGAAGACCGTCCTGAACTAACCCAACCAATTCACCGAATAAACAAGTCCCGCAAGACTGATCTGGCCACCTGTTATGTCACAGTGGCTCTTATAAATCAGGGATTGTTGTGAGCTCTTTCATTATATATATTTTTTATCCCACCTAGGGGTGACTGTCGGGGCTGAAAATTAATGGCTTTCATACTTCACCTCTTCCAGGACTCGTTCCGGTCTTACGCCCTGCGAGTCGTAATCCGAGTGTTAAAGCGTTAAGACATTAAACGACCCGAGGAACCATCAAAATCTTTACTGCTGGAGTTCTCCCGGAGTTTCATTCGATATCAATATTTATTGTTGCGATGATATAGTAGATAATAAATAGATTGCTTCATTCGAACTTCACTTCTCGTTCATTCGCTTTTTTTTCTGCAATTGAAGTTTTTCTAAATACTTCATTCATTTTTTCTCTCAATAAATTCAGAGCTTCAATAAATAAAAATAATGGATCAGAAACTGAAAACGTTTTATGATTCCGTGTCTTAATGGGGTAAATGTCTTATTTTAACACATCAGTGTCTAATGGCTGTAATTAAGACCTGTTGAAGACACTAGTAGCTTTTAGTGATAATGTGGAATGATAATGAATGTGAATTTGTGTTTTCGAAAGTTTGTAAACACTTCGGGTTATTGTATTCCCCGTCAGTTGACACCGCAATATTAAACGTACCATGGTACCCATTATTATACAGCCATTACAACGTCACATTGTTGGAAAGTCCGCAACGCAAAATATCGGGGGGAGTCGGGGGTGGAATTGTTGGCGTGAGACACGCTCCATAGCCAACCACTGTTGACTGACAAGGCAAACTGACGCTTTACCTTGAGCCCCGGGTTCACATACCAGACGACGGTTCCAAATTCGGGTGCTAATTACTCCGACAGACGTTGGATCGCACCAAATATCTTGAGAGTAGTAATTAATGTTTTATTCTGGTGCAAAACAAATAATTTTTTCATGACAGATGACGATTTTGTCGAGTGTAGTTTGGTGAAAGAATGATTTTGCCTCAAGTTATTTGTCACTGAGGATTTTTTTAGTCTCGAGGTTTGGAATAGTCGAGATGAATTGAGGTATTTCGAAATTAATTTTGAATTGAGTCATCACTCCTGTATTATTTGATGGGAAAACTATGCAATACTCACTGCCCTACCCAACTTAAACCCCAATAGGACTTATGAATATGCACGGATTGGAGATGCTGGTCAGACACCGGAAAACTCCGGATAGTTGATGGTCATGAATATGGTAAATGTCGGATGAACGCCAAAGGGTTATGGTTTTTTCGGTTTTCATGGGTGCAGCCGCCGTCGAAGGGTCTAGGGTCATTTTTGTTATCTTCATCTTTTTTTTAACCTAAAGACTTTCTCATTTGCTTCATTCAATATTTTTTTTCATTAATAAATTATTTCGAAAAACGATGTAAACCAAATAAATGTCGATTTTAAGAACATTTTTTTTATTAATTCATCAGTCATGATTTAATATAACAAAACATGAAGTCTGATTTTTAATTCAAATAAAAAACGTCTATTTTTCATTTTTCAAAAGAAATTTTGCCATTTAAAAATTTGTTCTCAAATTAACATGAGCGTAACATAATCTGCACAATAAATTATTTCGAAAGAAAATGCCGAAACGTATGAATACAAATTTGAAGAAAAATTTTTAATTTCATCTTTCATATTCACTACTCCGCCACAAGTGAATTAATTAACCTCTCGACATGAACCTTTTCCCTTTATCAAAAAAAAAAAAATTCAATTGTGAAGTGCACAACGAGATTGCGTTAATTGAAGGGCGAACTACAAGGATAAACCCAGCGCCGCGAATTCGCAACCCAGCACTCAATGCGTGACGAGATGCTATAAGGAGTTGTATTATTATCAAAACGTAATATCGCGATTTCTCGCTGTGCACTCTAATATTTCTACTTTTTTATGTACTGTTGCATAAATGTGCGTCACAAATCACAAAGGACGACTACCACACGCGAGATAATCATTTCCCAGTGGAGTACACCGGTCTTTTTTTCCCGGAATAATCACAGCGAGATTCTGTTTATTTGTCAATTTTTTTTCCACTTCTGGTGGCTTTCAATAGCCAATCCTCGACGTGGGTGTGATTTTAGGTGGCGTCGAGACGCCAATCTGTGAACCCAGAGATTTATTGCTACGGCTTTAGGCCAGACGTGAGTAATTTACATTGCCGTCTGCGTTCCTCCGCATCCTGAGAGCTCACCCAGTGCAAATGATTATGGTGGGATGTCTCTCTTTGAATTTTTGGCGCAATGTAGAGAGTTTTGAGGGGGAATATTACAGTGTTGAACATTTTTGGGGGGAATTTTTGGTGAACTACTTGAAAATTTTCTTCGCGGTATGGTTTAAATGAAATTTTAGGGAATTTCGTAATTGTAAACTTAAAATTTGATGGGAAATTTAATTATTTTATGGATATTAATGAAAATCAGGAAAATTAAGATAAATATGAATTTGTTTGAATTTATATTTGAATTTTGAATGAATTGGAATTTTAAGAAATTTCATAATTGAAAAATCAAAATTTTATGGAAAATTCAGGCAAATGTCGTTGAATTTTTAATTAATTGGAAATTCCGCGTGATTTTATGCAGAATTTTCAGTGAAATTTGAAATTTCATGATTTTTCCCCCTTAAACCAAGTTAAATGTCATTCTCCAGAAAATTATTAGTCAACTGTCCATGAAATTTCAATTTTTCACTTGAACTTTATATTATAATCTCAATAAACCCATAATTTGACTAAAAATTTATCTTTATTCATATTTTCGTCGTTCGTAACGGTACCATTCCGCGCAAAATTCATATAAATAAATGGAAGGATAATGTATTTTTAATTAAATCACATGTGCGGAAATAGAAAAGTTTTGATGGCAACAAACGAGTCAAGCCCACACTCTGAATCTTAATTATCGCAGAGACACCAACCGGATTCACCCTTTGTCGAGCCCCTTTTCCCGGAAATTTCGAGTGGATTAATAATAATTAGGCAGTTGCTGGTGGTTATTAAATCACGTCTGAGGTGAATACCACCCCGGTATTACCCAAATGTAACAAAAATAACGCTAGAGAGCATTGAATTCGCTCTGAGAACTCATTGTTTCAGACGAGAGGAAACTACCGATCGGAGTATCTCGTATTTCTCGGCCAAATCCCTCGGCTTCCGTGGAGCTGTATACCTCTGGGTTTCAGACAGGTGTACACCTCGGTGAAAAAAATTTAGAGAATGGGAAAAGAAGACGGTGGGTTACGGTGAAAATAAGCGCCAGTGCCTCGTGAATTTTTAACAGCCTGCAGTTAGTAACAAGTGAACTACAAATGGCTAGCGCCAGCATTCTTAAATTATTCAGCGCCGAGGTCACGTTAAATATGTATCCATGGATACGGAAAGATCGAGACTCTCGTCTGGGACTTCAAATAGTGTCAGCAATGTCTACTGCAAAATTATAAAAACAACGAATTCCACTAGAAAAAGTTGTGTCCAAAATGGAGACTTGTCCTTTTTTTTAAAGACGTTCAGACGTTTTTTAAAAATTAAGACACGAGTTTTTCTTCAAATTCAGCAATTGCAAAAAAATACGCGATGAAAATGAGCTGCAAGAAAGCAATTTTTGAAACGAGAAAAAATCTGTTCATCCCCGAATATGTGGCCCAATCATCGAAAAAAAACTCCAATTACCCCATCCCCCGGCAGAAAGAACCCTCGCCCGTCGTAAATTATTCCCAAACCCGTGCAAACATCACAGAATATTTTTCAATTTTCATTTTCACGATGAAAACGTTATAAAATTCCCTGTGACCTCTCCACTAACACACATACCTCCACTGTGTTGAGCATATTTTTTGGCATATAGATTCGCGCACGAACGCTCGGAATCAATTTTTTCCCGTCGACCGAGCTCTCGCTCCGTTTTGCATAATCCAAATGGTTGAATTTTAAATTTTGCAAGAGCGCTTCCGGGACACTACCAACTCCGCTCCCTCCCCCAGCCCCTCACTAACCCATCGGCGCGCAGTTTGTTTTTATAAAATTATAACACGTTCGACATGAATACTAGAGTAGCTATAGCCGGAAATTCCAATAGAATGGGGGAGGGGCGGCAGAAAAAAGTTTAAATGTTCGACTTTTTCTCCTCTTTTGGAAGATTAAATTCAATATCGTCGGGACATTGATTCACATTCCCTAAATGAATGTTGAGAATATTTTTAATTTGAAATAAGTGCTGGTGATGCTAAATAGGATTTTTTTTATTTGAAACTCAATTTAATATTTGATTGATGTAAAAATTAAATGAAGAGTCATTTTAATGGAGTGAATTATTCGCGAAATGTCCCCCACTTGATGATATGCAAAGAGTGACATTAAATTCAAAGTGACAGTGAATTTAATTTGGGAGGAAAAAATAATGAAATCAAATGTCAAAATTCATATCAACGGAAAAAAGAATATATTCACCTGAATTGACATGATTTTTATAATTTTCCATTGAATGATTCATCTGAAATTAACAGTCTCCATCGATTTGTTGGAGCTATTTAAATTCAACAATTTGGAATTTTGAATTTTCTCCAAATCCCTGAATTTTTAATTTTGTGTCGGTGCGCAGTTTATTTCCACAAAATTATAACACGTTCGACATGAATAGCAGAGTAGCTGTACCCGGAAATTTCAATAAAATCAGGGGGAATGCCGTGGGGGTCAGAGAAAAGTTTAAATGCCGACGCTCTCCCCAGTTTGTATCACTTTTTATCGTCTTCTGGAAGATTAAATTCAATGTCGTTGAGTATATCGGATTTCCATTTGTGCCGCACGATATCGTTCACACCTTTTTCCTGCAATCACCTTCAAACTCGTTTTTTTTTGACGACTCGGTATATCAATCTATCGAGAGTAGCGGCGGGAGGCGCCGGGGAAGTCATATAAGGTGAGACGAGAATTGGCCCTAGACGGAATATCAAAGGTTCAGGGAGTCTTTATGGGCGACTGTTCGAGTGGAATGTGGAGTAAAGTTCGTTTCCGGTCACCAGTGTGAGGGTTTACGCTCGTATTAAAGTTTAATGGGTATAGTCTCGGGGCTATATATAACTTGACTCAATTCAACAGACTATTCCGATGAATTCTATTGATCATTTCGGGGGGTGGGAGGATGTAAAAGCCAAGTAATTCCGATAGATTTATACAGTAAACTAATACATTGTAAATTTATTAATTAATTTTATTCAAAGTGAATTGAGCGATAAAAAAGCAATACGAATCAAAAAGAAATACGAATGAACAATCCCGAACGTTTTTTAAATGAAATATTTCATTGACTTGAAATAATTCCAAAAAATTTTTGTGCAAAAATTAATTTTATTCAGCAAAATTAATTTTATTCATGGCTCACATGAATGGATTAACGTGAGCTAAAAAAAGGCAATACGAATCAGAAATAAATCCGAATGAACAGTCCTGAATGATGTTGAAAGTTTTCAAAAATAAAACAGTTTCGTTAATTTTAATAAATTCCAGTCTGACTTCAGAGACAGCGGTACTGAAGGGTGGAGAGCACCGGGTGCCAAGGACAGCAGGCTCTTAGTATATCGTCGAGACCCCTCAGCTCTCCCCCGCCCCTTGCCAGACTTGCCTCGCAAATCTGCCGGATTACACCCCACGGACGAAGAAAGATACTCGTTTCACCTAGAACTTGTGCCCTAAAATCCCTCATTCCCGTCTCTTGACTTTTTGCACGCACACGTGATACCACAGGCATAAAAGCATCTGAACCGTTTATATGAGTGGGTGGAAACGAGTACGAATGACGAGGGAGTATCCGGAGAATTATAGAATGAGGGTAGATCCCACTGGGCAGATAGTGGTGCGGACAAATTTCAAGAAAAATATGCTCTCCTTCCTGGCAAGAGAAAACCACTGCTCACTCCTCACCCGGTCTTTTTTACATTCGCTCTTTCTCTTTTCCTTTTTGGCCTGTCCCACTCTCTCGCTCTTCACGGTTTAACGTAGCCTGGGGGAGGCATGATGAGAAAAATATCTTAACGTGAATCAAGTGACGAACTGTCTCGGTAAATGACTGGAGTGGTACGGACGTGTGCCTTGTCAAGGATCTGTGCAAAGTTTTCGGGGGGGAATGCGATGGGAGGATCTCTCCTTGACGAGAAACTATTCGGGGCGGTGGCGCGAGGGGACGTGTTGTATATGCAAGTTGACGTATGAATTATTAAGGGCTCGGAGAGTGTCATTCTCGGAATACATCTCAGAATGCTCTCCGAAAAAAATTCTCACTTTGAAACAAGTGGAGATGGTGAATAGGAATTTTTGTTTGAAGCTCAACTCGATGTTTGGATTATCTCTGAAATTTTATGTGAACGTTGATTCCAACTATTTAAGCGACGGGCTATTCAGAACTCTCAAAAGTATGTGGAAAAAGTGAAAACTGAAAAAGTTTTTTTTTCAGATTTTCAAAGTGCCATATTTAGGCTTTTTTCGGGGGGGAAAGTCGACTTTCGCCAAAATCGAATTTTTTAGCCGAGTGAACGTTGATTCCAACTATTTAGGCGACGGGCTATTCAGAACTCTCAAAAGGTCCAATTATTCGACTCGGGGTTTTACCACTTTGAATTTTGAACTACTGAATTAATTTTATTTTGATCTAACTTCGATGAAATTTCAGACTGCACTGACAATTCAAGAATTGAACTAAAATTTACAGTGTTCATTGACTTTTCCCCAGAATTTTCAATTTTTACCCACGAAATTCCTCCAAATTTCGATGAAACAAAATTCTATAATAATTTTGAAAATGCATTCTCCTAATGGAACTCCCAGTAATCTCCCTCTTTAACGAACATATACTCCGTAATAATTCAATTTCTCTGAATGAATGTTTGAGAGAATTTCGTAATTCGCTATGGATTGAACGTCAGGTGGGATTTATTATCGGTTTAACGTCGAGTTATCCAGCGACTCAGCTAAAACTGTCTTTGGCTGTTTGTCGCGACAGCTGGCTCAGAATTATCGGGTTATAGATGAGAGTACCGAGGCTCCAAGGGGGGGAAAGAATACGAGAGGAAATAGAGATAAAGAAGAGAAACAAATGGGAATTACACTGTTCTAACAGACGGGGGAGAGAGACAGCGGAGGATAGTTGTTTTTCAGGCTTTGTCATGGCGAGCATCCGACCGTCGAATTGCTGGAACATTGATATTGGTATACAACGTTGGTACACGGAGAAAAAATTCAAGTAAAAATTACTATGCTAGCCGAATAATGGTGTAGCATTCTTCCTTTCTAGTTTATTTTATCAAGACAATTGAAAAAAAACTAAAATGTCAACAAGAAAAATTCTTGTCTCACTTATCAAATTTTATTTAGTAGCATGGTAATTTATTCCAGGTCAATCGATTTTATACCCCTGTCGAATAAAAAAAGTTACCCGGAAAACAAAAAATAAAAGATCCTTCAATGTTATTTATTAATTTTCCAATAATTTTTATTGAGTTGATACTTTCATTTTTTGTCTTGTGAGACAGATGAATTTTTACTCTTCCATCCATTCAAAATGTGACAGAAAAATACACGATTTTTNCACTATGATGGGAATGACGTGCCAACGGGGCCTTTGATCGCTTTTCCCTGGCATTCCAGGAGTAAACGCGATGCCTGCGAAAACGAACGCATTCGATTGTTCGTTTCTCTGATGCAAAATTGAAAAAAAAGGAAGGAATTAGAATGTGGGGAGGGAATTCCATTGAAATTCGGCGGGGTAATTGTCAACAAAATGAAGAAACGATCCTGCGTGAAGCAAAATGTTTGAATTATATGAAATAAATTAAATAAACTCGTCACTTTTGGAATTACCCATTTTTTTCAATTTCAAAAATTGAATTCATTTCCCAAATTCGAATTTTTGTATTTCTCTGATGCAAAATCGAAGAAAAATCGCTATTGAACATTTTTTTGTTCACTTAAACAATATTTTTTTAGGAAATTAAAACACTGAAATTCATTTCAATGAAAATTCTTCAATTATATGAAATGAATGATTTATTTGAATTAAATAACCCATTTTCTGGTTTTTTATATAATAATCCGGTATTTTTAACCTCACAGTTGAATCAATTTCTCAAATTTGCATTTTTTGTATTTATTGTCATATCATAGACTCACGCAATCTCGAATATCAAGCTGGAAGGAGCGCTCGTCTGACTTCCCTCTCTTTTTCCATTTCCTCTGTCCCAATTACTCGTTGAATAATTCATCCCCTCGGCAACTATGAATTTGTATTAAATATTTCAACTTCATTTTCATATTGTTTATAAGCCTTCGTGAATCAACGAGTCGTTGGCCATGATGATGAGTCGTAAATCTCGCTCTCCCTAAAAGTTATTTACCGAAATAAGAGAGAGGAGGTGAGCGGAAAATAAAAATATACCCGAGAAAATGGACGAAGTGAGAGGATTTCGCATGCTAGGGAGGCGTTAAAAGTCGGAAAATTTTTACGAACGTGATGAGAATCAACGGTACATCCTGTACTGCGTCTCATTGGTCGGACGAGAGGGCAGGGGTGAACGAGAACTCATCGAACTCCACTCGATTGTGGGTGAGAGTCTTTATTAAGCCCAGCACGAAACAGTACATCATCTCTCGACACTTATTGACTCTTAGGAGGCCGAATTGAAAAGTAGACCTGTGTAAAAGAGGCTGTATATACCGAGAGCCCCATTTATTACATCCAACTTTGCGTACCTGCACGTGAACGGGGACTCGGGGGTAAACATGAGGGTCTGTGTAAATGAAAAATAGCTTGAAATTTTACGGGGCTATTTTTCCTCGGGAAAATATATATGTACGTCGTCAAGTTGACTCAATGAAAGGGTGACTCGGGCTGTTTTTTTCAGCCGGGGGGTGGAAATTACGGGCGGAGACGAGGGGTCGCTTGACAGGTTGGAAGAATGAACCAGACGCGCTTCCAATTTTAATGATCAGTTCTGTTTCAATCGGTTGAAACCATTTTTTTAGAAGTCGGGGGATTTGGGGGATTTGGGAGGGGGGCGAGACGCAAACTCGTTTCTTATATTTTTTCGGCGAATAATTGGAAATGTTTTGAGGATATTCGAGTATATCTGAGTATTTTTTACAGATTCAACAATTTTTGATCATCAAATTTGCTAATTCCAGGGCGTGAGAATATTTTGCGTAGAATTATTATTTTTTCAAACATTCGTTGTTTCCAAATAAACAATTGAAATTATTTACAAATTCTTTTTAAGAATGAAATCGATTTCTGGTAAAATTATGAATATGAATAAATTTATTACGATTCCAAACAAATTTTTTTTCTGGTGGAATATTGATTGTTTATAAATTATTAGTAGAAAATGCTCGTAATTTTCAAAAATTGCAATTTTTTAATTATTTCATTTCAATGTTTATCTTCTTCCAAAAGTGAACTTTCTAATTCTGTCAGATTAAAAAAATTTTTTCTAGCGGTTCAATATCGCGATTTAAATTCAGACCTGCAAAGGTAAAATAATAAAATCACTGTAAAATGTCCGGAAACTGGTTACAAAAACATGAGAACTGAGAGACTGCATAAAAAAAAATTAATCAACTAACATTTTTCAATTCGCACTGTTAGAAATTTCTTGAAACTTCAGGTGAATTTCCAATTTCAAGTGAAAGCGTTCACTTGAAAATTGAGCATCACATACTATTCAATGTTCAATAGATTAAAAATTAAGAAAAGTTGTTGCCCGAATATCCAAGAAATCAACTGATTCCTCAATGAATAAACGAGCACAAATTTCCTGTAAGTTTGTCGTTGTCAAAAATTTCAGGCTTTTTCACTTGAGTGAAACAATCTCAAGAGTAATTTTCTAACGGAGTTAATTTCTCCCAGAATCCATTCCCATCTTCATCAAAATACTCGAGTAAATACTGTAAAAGCATTAGTAAATATATAAGCATCATAGAATGAGGTATTAACCATTGGGAGTGGTGCAGGGGGTTTTCCGAGGATCGTTGTGTACCATGTGCAGGAGGATTAAGCCTCGATTCGTGACAAAGGGAAGAGCCCAAAGTCACGAGTTACCCGCGAACGAGAGAGCGCTCGTTGCCAGTGGATTAGCCCCTGGGCCCCCATGGAGTCTCGTAAATTGTCTCCTCGCAGACTAAACAAGTATACGCGCACGCCGCGGGCTTAATGATAATTTCTCATCGGTGTATGGTATCCTAATGCAAGTGACGGAGACAGAGAGTTTTCGGGTATGGAGGAGCCGGGGGAAAACCATGAGTTAAAGGATAAGCTCGGGGTAGTAGATGTTGGGTAAAGTCTGAGGAAGCATGACATGTTTCAATCGCAATCTGATATTTTCCCTCTCATACGTATTTTCATTCATTCTACTCCACTTGCGAGCCACCTCATTAGCAAATATTTCGCGATTTCATCCGCCGTTCGATTGAATATGATTGAATATTTTCATTAATTAATGAAGGAAAATATTCAATCATATTCCCTTGATTAATTACTGACATTTACCTTTTCGCGCTCGAGAGTCACGTCATGACCTACATTAACCAGCGCTTTTTAGAAATAATTGAAATTGAAGTTTATTCTCTCTGTTGCATGAATTATCTGTGAATATGTCACCAGCAAATGGATTCAAGTGGCTTTCCACTCAATTATCCTCACCCCCGTCGTTTTGATGACACAATTTTTAACGATAATAATTTATATCACAATAAATTTTTATCACGCAATAGTAAAAAAATTCCCCTAAAACTCAAGAGAAATTTGGAATTTCAGTTCAATTACTCCGCGAAAATCAATTTTTTCCTCCAATTATAACTCACTGTCACCCACCTGAAAAAATACTACTCAACTCTCCCCGAAATTGCATTTTTTTTTTCACGACAGTGTACATTTTACGTAACATCTCAACTCCAAATAACCTCTGACAGTTTGAAAAAGTTTGCAAGTCATCATGAAACTCGTCCGATGCTTTTCATTCTCCGAGTTTCGCCGAGTGGACTCTGAAGAGGTAAAATTGTCAAACGCAGAAATACTCTAGAGCCCGAATGCCGTTGCAAAGTCCAATGGGAGATGCCGTTTTTCCTCTGGCATCGGTGCACCAATGCACTACAGTTGTGTCCAAACCCGTAAACTCCTCACGCTATCGACACCCCCCCCCCCCCCCCCCCCCCCCCCC
>NW_021680424.1:789597-794903 GCF_001412515.2 Diachasma alloeum
GCCCCCCCATTCATTCTTCGTCTTCGCAAAAGGAAGGAGGACAGGGGGGAATAAAGAAGAACGCCGAGCCGTGACAATTTGCAAGGGCGCATGTGTAAAAAAACACTTGTGAGTGAATCGCTCATTGACAGGGGAATTGATTGTTACCACCCACTGGTTTGTATCTCAGTAACTCTACTTGTCCTGCTGGGGTAAATGAGCGCCTGTGGAGTACTACCCTTTTTACGGAAACTAAATTTCTCCCTCTTACAATGGGACTGCGTTATACCCTTCGGCACTCACATTGATTTGTTCGCAACTCGTGGTTTATAGCCGGGATTGAACCGATACGGATAGGTCACCGACCACTTCACCATCACTCGTGATAACGAGAGTCTCTCGAGTCTATCCAATGACATTTCGTATCCCTCGATTTGTCGATTGCTGGAATTAATTGTCATTATTGGGGATATTTTAGTCGGGAAGTGAGAATTTTTTTTTTCATTTATTTTAGAAAATGTTGGAATGAGATTTAATTTGGTAAATTTTCATTTCTTGGAGTTTTTGTTTTGAAAAAAAAATTTTTGGTTTTAAACAATAAATGTAAAAGTGGGGAGTCATGTACTGTCAAAAATTTTCTACTGAAATTCCAGTTTAATTATTCCGGGGAAATTAATTAAATTAATTAAGTAATCTGGAAAATTCAGAGAAATCTCTCCTTGAATTTCAGATTTCTCGGAATTTTTTCAGGAGTGCACGGTGAGTTCATTCGAATTATTATTAAAAAATTGGTAAATTTTAAATAAATACTATATCTCGAGAAATACGTGATTAAAATTCGATCATAAATTTTAATTCCAATCCAAATTCCCATTTCTCATATTACTTCTTTGGGCCAATTTTTAATTCTTTATATTCTCACCACAACCGCCAAAAATATAAGAAACTACGAGTGATTTCTGTGAAAAATCGAGGGAATAAAAAATTTCGATTGTCGTAAAACCAGCAAAATTTTATAAAATGCCTCACGAACTTTTCCCCTTGATGTTCTTGATTTTTTATAAATATATTATTAGTGTACAAAATTATTATTAGTGTACTGTATTTAATAGACACAGAAAATTGAATGATTCAACAGCCGTTGTACTTGGCCAAGAGGATTTCCATGTTCAATTCTAGAGTTTATGCATACTGCAGTAAGGCGTCCGTCACTCAAAGTCCCATCAACTCGCCAGATTCCCCAGATCTGGCGATTTCCACAGCAACGACCCGCAGCATCGGATTAAAATCATCTACACTAGACTGACTATGAATAGAGTTGACCCGACCGTTTACTCCCCAGTCTCATCTTGATTGACATGATCCCAATAAAATTTTGATTGTTCCATATTTTCAAGTGCATTCCCCTGAAATTTCATTTCAAATGATAAAAAGTCGGATTGGGTATCGGATATTTTCCGACTTCGGCTCTGTTATCTCTCCTTTGGATTCTTCAGGCGGCGTTATGCAAATAATTCGGAAATGGGATGGGAGGAGGAAATTTAGACTCTCCAAACCCTGGGGATAACTCTGCAGTTTGAAAAATAAAAGTCAGTGTTTTGTTCGTTTATTGGAGGAAGAAATTTGCGGAAAAATCAGGGAGTTTCACTGACTTGATCTGCAAACATAAACTTTCGAGTTGAAGTTGCAAATTAGGAGGAACCGAGACAATTGGAATATTGAACTCTTTGAATTTCTTTTCTTCTTTTATTCTATTATTTATTATTTTATTTTTGTTTCTATACTTTTTTTTTAATCACGTTTATATTTGAAGTTAAACTTCTGAATTTGCAAATTCCTGTGAAATTGTCTTCAATTCTTCAATTTTTTAGGCAATTATACAGGATATATTTTTCTATCGGGAGATTTTTAAAATCATGTCATGTTTTCCAGTCACTAGGCGGCTATTTCGAGTCAAAAGTTAATGCAGTGGATAAATCGAGAAGTGATTAAAGGCTCTGCATAGGTCACCAAATACCCCGATACGGCCAAAATAGAGAACAGCCCCACAAAATCGTTGAAAATTTGTTCTGGCTATTGAACCCGTTTCCATTATTGATCAGAGTCTCCAACAGACTATTAGATTATTCATTATAAAGAAGCCTATGTGAGGAGTACATCACAGATCTGACTAATTGAGGATATTCTGAGCGGAGACACCGGGGAGATGTTAACGACCGAACAGCACCTGACTGGGGTAAATCGATTTTCATGTCAGTCGGAATTTCAGTTCAAAACATTTTGAAAATTAAATATGAAGGAGTGAAAACCGGGAAGATCAATATGTCGAGCTGTATTCTGGAGATGTTGCCATGTGAATTCACGTCGTGTCACTGCGGATACGAGCTCAGTGCTCAATTGAATACTGTTCAATTTATTTAATTCGATCGTTGTAATTATTCTGGAAAGTGAGTTAATCATAAAATTTATTTAAGAGGATTCAAGACTTTATGTGATGTCGCAAAGCCCCATTAAATTAATATTCATACTTTAATTTTCCATTATCTATTCTTTAAAAAAACAGATTAGTTTAAAATTTCGTAAAATTAAATGAAATTGAATGAAAAAAATTGTGTGAATGAAACTTTTATCGTGCTCAAGTTCCACTGAAATTTCAGGAAATCGTATCATTGAAAAATCAAATATTTCGATGATCTTCTGTTCAAATCTGAAAATCAATAAAATACTTGATTTTTCAAATCAGGAAAAATTAAAAATTCATGTCATATTGTTTCCGAATATTCATTTTCCACTGAAAACTCGAAATTTCATAACCATTTTCCCTTAAATCCGATTCACTGTCACTCTCATGAGATTTACTAAAACATCTTCTATGAAATTTCAAAAAATTACTAACAGCGCACATCGACCTCAATTTTGCTCTCGAAAATTGTCTGTTACCTCCCAACAAATTTCAATAATCTACCTCGCCCCTCATTTTCTCATCATATATCAAATTAGTGGTTAATAATACCGACAACTTTATGGACTTATAACTATCGAGCAAACTTCGAGGCAGGCTCAGTTTACGTTATCCAACTCGCCAAGTTTGCCCTGAACTACAACGTTAAAAGAAAAACATTGAATTTGTACATTTGGCAAACAGTGCAAACACTCTAAGTGTTTCGATATTTATCGGTTTGCTACTTCGCCACACCGAGTGTTTCGATGGGCCATGCGCGGTAGGGGGTTATATTTTTTGGCAAGCCGCCAGTGAAAACTCCAATACCCATTTTTATACTTCACATCCTGTGGGAGGAACAGTGGCAATTCAATTTTACCACTTAATAGCTGAAAATATTGGTTTCGTCTTGCGCTTGAGTTGAGTGAGTGAATGAGTCTGATTCCATTTCGAGATTTGTAAAAATACAGAATTCTTCTTTCTGTTCAATGACTTCAAAACTATTCTTTCATCTTCATAAAGAGCAATTCAATAGATTAATTTATACTCTATTTGATTTCCATTTCCGTCTTCACAATTAGATTAATTTCATTTTATTTATTCTCATTCTGATTATATATTTTTTTTCTTTCACATATTACAACATTGAATGAAGAGAAATTATGTTAAAGATCAATAAAAAGTATTTTTTTTTGTGATCAAATCAAATATGCAAAAAATAATTTTTCAATGTCTCCAGAAAGTTTTGAAATCGATTTTTTTAAGACTAAAAATTTCTCGGATCATTATTACGAAATAATAACGTAATAATAATTTTTCTGTGAAGATTATTTCGAAAATTGAGCGAAAATGTCTAGATCTTTTCATGCATGACGAGTAGTCGTAAAAAACCTGAACAAGCGAATACATATTCCCCAACAGAATGGGAAAGAGATAGGAAATAATAGCTATTAGATGATGGGATTATAGTTTCCGTATTTGAAATCTCGATTCCTGGAGGGCTGAAGTCTTGAGAGATATCGTAGCCGAGTTAAGGGGGTTTATCAATGATATATTCCCTCTGCTTCGATACGTTTGAGGGCCGAGGGGGTGGAGTAGAAGGCCTCGGGAAACACTGGTTTAATGTATTGCTATGCGACTGGCATTATGCCGGTGAACACGCAACCACTATGAATTGATAAATACTGTTTTATTTACATTTGCCGCAATCTGGGTAGACTCATCACTCCCGACTTATCGGTTAATGTTATTTGTAATCGATCGCTTGACGTGAATCAAATAATTCCGGTAATTTTATATTTAATTGGGTATCGGGAGGGTAGTTGCAGCCAATTGCGGGGAAATTAGTCGTCATTAGTGGATGAAAAGAGATGAGGAATTGTAGATACAGAGCCAAGTAAACGGAAACGCCGACCAAACAGGCAAACACCCTTGGGCGGCGCCGTCAACTGAGTCCACGTCGTACATTCATGATGAATATGTGTTTATGTTTGGTACTTAAGCCTGATGACTATCGGATATTCCTATTTGTGTGAGGGAAACCGATGGCGCATTCTAAAATGCGAAATATAGCCTCAATAATTTAATTACGAAAAAACGAGATCACTGAATCCTCGATATCTCAGGACCGAGCGATGCAATTTTCATGAGTCAAATCTCATTTCGAAGATCACAAAAAAATCTTCAAAATGAAAAAAAAATCATTGAATTTCACTCTGCCGATGTCGAGTTATCGTCGCTTGAAAAAGCCCTCTTTGTTATTCTGACATATTTTATTTTTTTTCCTCTCCCATTACTTCTGTTAATTTAAATTTTTTTTCCAATTACCATTCGGGAATAAAATTTGCAACAGCAATGTCTACTGCGGAAAATGGAAACAATGGAGGTTAATTAAACGAGTGCCACATGGGACAAATCAATTGTTGTAGATAATAAACGCGAGTGAAAATTCGGGTTTTATCGGGCATGATAGTACCGCTAACGAGTGTGTATTATCACATTTTTGGGAAAATATTCCGACTGCCACGAGTATTATTTAAAATGTAAAATTCACGATAATGCGAATCAGCTCTTTTGAATTTATCATCATTCAGCCTCGTAATGTCTTCTTCCCATTTTCCGTTGTGAATTAAATTCTCTCATAAGTGAATACAAAATACCTAATGCCACAATTCACCGTCCGCCCGATGCATTCCAGCCGTTGGCTAGCCAGTTGTGAAGCATCCACGGCAGTCGGGATTAGCAACAGTCCGTTGGAACGTCAGTCAGTGATTTTGACTGAGGAGCCAGGATCCCATGGCGTTAGCTAACCAAGACGAAATGGAAACAGAGTATGTGCCTAGCCACGGAATAACAAAGCCCACCCACACCAATTCCCTCTCCCCCC
>NW_021680424.1:795150-797513 GCF_001412515.2 Diachasma alloeum
CCCTTCAGACTTGCTTTGTGGAACCCGTGCGCTACAATGGCCTCTATCTCTGTCTCACGTCGGGGGCTTTTCAAATTAAACATGTAGTTTAACGACGCTTACATGGAAATTCCTATCTTTCTGGACGCCGTGCTCACTGGGAGAATGTGTTTCTAGTTGTATAATGTCACACGAGGCATGTGAATTACTAAGAAAAAGAAACACTTGGCTTTGGAGAATTATTATGGATTGAAAAGAGTTTTTTCATTGAAATTTTTGTAAAGTGAGGAGTTCTGTTGAAATCCGAAGGACAAATCACGATTTGATGAAGAAAATCAACGGAAATTTGGAAAATTCACTCTTGAAATTTCAATTTTAGTCTCAATTGTAATCTCAATGCCAATAAAAAAACTATAATTGAATTTTAAAAAATTCAATACTTGATTAATTGTGATATGTTAAAATCTATCGGAATTTACGACATTATTCACTGGATGAATTTTTTAATTGAAATAAATACTTCATTTAATTAAATTAATGTTGAAAATTCTCATCAAATTAAGAAATAAAAATCACAATAAAACGAGTTGTTGAATCTCTTGCATCTGCTGAGGCAGAATCACTTCAGAAATCAGTCTCAACCTTCCATAAAATTATAAACATTCATGTAATTGAATAATTACTCCTTTTAACCTCCTTTGACTCTCCGAACCGCCTCTATTAAAAAAAAATTGAATAAACCCACTCATTTCCTTTAAAAAAGCTATCATTGTTACGTACAAAAGAGGAATGAAAGGACTCTTCTAGATTCATTCGTCCGCAATCGCTATACATGAATGACCTCAGGTTTATCCACGCATGACTGCCGCAAGAAATGAGAAGGGTTGGATAAAAAAAGAGAGCCTTAATGAAATTGTGGTTTATGTTTTTCATGGCGGATAAAAGCCAATGAGCACGAATGAAACTCCCTAATTAAATATCGTGAATTGTGACAGTCTGTGATGATGTCAAAGGATTGAGACGACTTTTCATGACTCAAGCAAAATTTACGAGAGGCTCAAGTATTTAAAAGGTCATAAACATCATTAATATGCACCGTTACGTTTTGTTATTGCCATTTATTCTAATGTACAATATGCCTACCTCATTCTCATGGGCATCGTTTGTGAATATTACTGGAAAGGGTTGTACTGAACATTCGTAACGGCACCTAGGGGTGCAACTACTACAAACCCTGCAATTCTTCCACTGCTTCCACTGGGTTTATTGCTGTTTGCGGAAGTTGTTGAGACCCTTCTTGTTCAATACTTTTTACGATGTTTGGAGAATTTCTTCGGGGAGTGGAGGTGGGATTTAATCAGGCATTTTCAGTGATGTGACGAGAATGTTTCGAATTTTTCAATATTTTTGTTTCTGAATTGGAAGCCCTGTTTTTTTTAATTTATTGAATAATAAAATGTTTGTCATTTGAATTCGTCTGATGTCTTTTGAATTAAGTTTGTGAAATGCCACTGGGATTTCGGGGAATTTTTTCATTGCAATTTCTCATTTTTATGAAAAAATCAATGGGAGTTGTGAAATTCTATTGAATTATTGAATGAAAATTGATAAAAATCAGGAAAATTCAGGTAAATATATATTTTTTTTAATTCTCAATTAATTTGAAACTCAAATAAATCGACGAAATCCCTCCTAAATTGTCCCTGAATTATCAATTCTACTCTCAGTGTTCCTCAAAGTAATTCTAAACTAAAAAATCACCACTAAATCAACTCTTCGCGATTTTGTCTCTTACCAACAACCTAAGAGTACTAATTTCAATTTTCGGCGACCGCTATATCAGCACTGTCCAACAAACGTCCGACAAACGGCTGCAGAAGCTGGCGTAAGTCACACAAACCCTCCATCACGTACAAATATCTTTTTACGCGAGTTAATCAGAGAGATAAAAAATGAGCGGATTTTTCATTCCACTCCGTTTTTCATTATTATGTTGTATTTCTGCAGACTGAGTCGCGTCAGGAAGAGTGCAACGTTTCAACTGCCCCTCCTCCCCCTCCCCCCCGCAACCCCTCCAGCCGAAATATCAGAGACAGTGTAACACCGGGTCCCCACAGGTTTCCATTCCACTCGGTTGAATTCAAAGTACAATTAAGCCCATGGCCATTAAAAATTCAACGGACGAATCTCATAATACGCTAGTGAGTCCTTTCCATATTGGCTCGGGCGACCCGTCTACTTTGGCATCACTCATGTATGAGTGTAAGCTCCAGTTGATCAGCCTCGGTCCCAGTGAATTTTCCTCTTTGATGTGATTTTTGGAAATTCCGGGTATTGTAGAGTCTAATGCATCCATCCATCTTTTTTTTTTTTTTTTTTTCAAA
>NW_021680424.1:797645-810161 GCF_001412515.2 Diachasma alloeum
TTTTTTTTTTTTTTTTTCAAAGTTCGAGGTGGGGATTTCCTCTGTGCAGGTGCCTTTGAGGGACTAATGATTTTCGTTTACTTCTCGGTGGATCGGTGATAATGGAGGAGAGAAAAGCCAAGTTGAAAAAGAATAGCAGCCGATGGCGGGAGTATCCCTCGTAACAAGACGTTTGATGGACGTGCTTATTCTCAGGGGGGTGGGAGGGGGGCGGGAGAGGGGGGTGAAAACCGCTCGACTCTGAGGGCTGATGGAATTGCCGAGTAGGTCAGGTATATATCGGGGCAGACCCGAGATATGTCGATATCCCTTTGTTCTTCATCGTCTCTTTTGTTGATGTATTTGTTTTCAATTCTCCCGGCGGTATTCGCTGGATGAAATATTATTAGTTCGTTAGGATAGAGGAGTGGAGATCGATTGTGCCCGCATTTTTTAAATAGCTGACGGTCTCGTCGTCCCACTTTGCGGGAATATTCGAGGGATAAAAATTTGGTAATCGAGGGAAGTGAAGTTTCGGAATTTTCGCGGGGGGTGATTGGAAAATTGAGTTGTAACACGGCGGTGGAATTTTTATTCAGGGATTTTTCGAGGGAAATACAGCGGAAAGGATCAATTTTTAGGTTTTGGTCGAGAGGAGTCTCGAAGCTGTTGATGTTTTTTTGTTCTCCCTGCGGTGTTTGCTGGATGAAATATTATTAGTTCGTTAGGATAGAGGAATGCAAATCGATTCTTCCCACATTTTTTAGATACCTGGCGGTCTCGCCGGCTTCGTCATTACGCTTTGTTGGAATATTCGGGAGATGAAAATTTGTTAATCAAGGGAAGCGAAGTTTCGGAATTTTTGGAGGGGGGCGATGGGAAAATTGAGTTGTACCACATAGATGGAATTTTTTTCACGGATTTTTCGAGGGAAATGCGTGAGGAAGGATGGATTTTTCCTTTTTACTCCGGAGAATTTACTCATGTTTTTTTTCGTTGAGACGGTAAATTTCTGATTTTAGAATCAGAAAAAAATTATAATCAATTCTGTTCGTCTCACTGTCGCTAAAACTCATTTCAGAAATTATTATTTTTTCCTGTCTCCTTTTTAATTTCAATTTTACATAATTTTTTCCTTTTCACCGAGACAATAAAATTCTTTTCTATCATAAAAAATTTTAAAAGCCATTTCTTTTTCATTGCATGTCACAAAAATCGGACGACAGGTAATCCTTCCCATTTCAACATGATTTTCCTCCAACGTTTAATACTTCATCGGCACTTCCACCGTTTTCTTCCATCATCCAGTATGCATGATCCCGTCTCGTTTTCCACAATCGCAGGGGTGAAAACTTGAAACCCAAAAAGTTTGGGGTCTTGGGAGTCCACGCCCGTAACAAAGGGAAGAAGCTTAAACAATACCCTGAGTATTCCGTCTACCTTCACCGTTGAGATCCCCTCCACCTCCGTCTCTAACACAAATCCCATTCGAATTCCGATCAATTTCTCTAAAAAGGTGAAATCCTGGGAGAACTCCATACGTTTATAACATAGAAAGAGTCCATTGACGAAGGAAGAATATTTTCTTTAAAAAAAAACTATTTAGTTCTACCAATACCACAGTTTTCGGCAAAAAATTGATTTCCTCTTGAAATTATCATTTGTTCTAAGAAAATTGTGAGTGTTTATTGCATAAAAAAATAGACTACTCAATAAAATTCACTCGATAAAACCGGAGCCTCATATAATCCTCTGTAGAACGAATCTATTTACCCGAAAGGCATATAAATGTCTCACGAGAACAATTACTACTACGAAAATTGTCATGTTTCAGTGGAAACTTTATTTTTTATCCACTAATTATTTAGTAAATTAAAAAAACCAATTTTTTAGTCAATTGTCGGTGTTAATTAATTCTAACAGTATATGACTATGGAATTTCAATTTTTCCCGTTATGATCCCCTCGCTTCCGCCACAAATTCCATTGAAATTCCGATCAATTTCTCTAAAAAAAAGTAAAATCCATAGGATAACAGCGCCGAGAAGTTCGCCAGGGTTGTTTTGGAAGGCGTGTGCGGGCGGTATGAAACTTTTAAAAGGTGTTTTCGACTACTTAATCTCTAACCCCTCAGGCGACCGCCACTCAACTCGTGTCCCCAGAGGTTCCAAAGCGTTAAACGAAGCCACAGACCCCCCGTCGCTCAGATAACCCCGGTATCCAGCCCCAGTTGATCCGACCGAGGGTTTAAATATTTCAATGCATAATTAACCCGTAATATTCAAGAGTATCTCGTTAATTTTGTATTTTGAAAGAATATATCAAAACAAGGAGCGAGTTTAATTCAACTCTTGATTATTCCGATGAGGATCTTCGGAATGAGAGCGAGAGACTGAAAATAATGGGACGGAGTGCAGTAATTTACAATTGTTGAATGAAAAAAAACACTTGCACACGAGGGGAAAAAAACAACAATGTACACTTGAGTAAATTACTCAAGAAGTCCGGGAAAGACACTATAATGGCCGTTAGTTTCACGCCACAAAGTAAATGAGCAACGTTGAATGGGTACATATGCAGCAGTCGTTTAGCCGCTCGTGCCGCTCAGTAGTTTTTACTCCGCACTTTATTTTATTTTTTTTCAACATGTCCCTAGTTTTTATTCTTCATCTTGAGTAGCACACACGACTCTTTCCCCTAATGACCACCATTTTGGGTTTAATCTGCGTAATTAATGGGGATCGTCCATTATCACGGGGCCATCGCGTTATTTTAATTTTTAAATTTCCCTCGTGTAGAGCGAGAGTGATGGAATTATGGAGTAAAACACTGGAAAAACTAGGGTTTGAAATTAAAATACTTTTGTCAGATTTTTTGAAAAGTTTGGGGCCTCAATTTGAGCCATTTTTCAGGGCTCAAATTAAAACTTTAAGACATGCATTCTGGACAAATTCATGATGTCTCACTCGTTTTTTCAAATATTCATTAATTTTTTCTCATTATGAAGTAAAATTTGAACAATATGAAATAGTAACTTTAATAAATAATAATTGGAACAAAAAGATAAGTCACCAAAGATGTCTTAGGATTTAGTGTCTTAATGGGGTTGATGTCTTGAGCTGAGAAGAAAAAATGTCGTAAATTTGGCGACTTTGAAATGTTAATCTTCACAAAATTAGTCGATAAGCCACATTTTTTAATCTAATCTCTTAACTTAAGACGTCTTGGAGCCGCTACTTTTTCCAGTGTACCCCTGGAAAAGTGTCAACTTGTGTATAAACACATTATTCTCCCTCTCTTTATCCCCTAATCTCGCTGTAATCCCGATAAGCGTCCGAAAAAATGTTTTTTTTGCCCTTTCGTCTTGCTCTTTTCTACAACTGGGCCTTTCTGTATTCCACTCGTCGATATATCTTGAAATCGGTTGGCTCGGCCATTAATTTCATTTTATCGCCGCACGGGATTCGAACCGGACGGTTGGGTAATGCGTTTTAAATGTAAAACAGGCGAAGGCCTAGGGCGTACCCAGTTACGACGCTGGAGAGGGAAGAGGACGCGATAAAATTTGATTCAAAACTTTTCTTCTCGCCTTTTCTCCTTTTTTTTATTATTTTCCTGAACAATCGCCTATTCTCCGGGCTTTCTCGACTCGCGGGCTTTTTTTTCTTCCTTCGTTGTACATCAATTTCGATTAATGCATTCGGAGTTTTAGCGTCGCTGGGTGATTTATATTGGGGAGGAGATGGGGTATGGTTGAGCGACTCGCGGCCACACTGTTGCTGATTCCAAAATACACAACAGAACGGGTGGACGAGTGGTGACTGGTGCACCGCGAGAGGTCAGCCGGCACTGGATTAATTATGCAACAGATCTCAGTCGTGCTGCACCCCTATCCGGGTTATATACTAACCAATTAACTATGTGAAACTGGGGAATGAATATGAAAGGGAAAATATTTGCAATTAAAAATTTTGGCATGGAAAATAGTTGAGGTGCTAACTGGATTATTACATGAAAAATTCTACATATTCGCGAAGAATTTCACTCGTAATTATTTTTTCCGTTTTTTCTGCGTTTTGCGAATTAAATAAACTTTTTATCAATCAATATCTTCATTCCCTAAATTTTAAAGCTTTTATTCAAGGAATTTTGCTCGGAATTTCGTTATTGAAAATGCAAAATTTATTCAAACGTAAACTTAAATAAATAGACTTTTAAATACAAGTAAATGTCCATTTCATCCGACTAAAAAAATAAATTATTAATTTTCCGTAATTAAAACATTAAAAAAAAATAAATACCCAAATTTATGAATCTCCAGCAAAAAAATATTGTTGAAATGTAAAAACGTCAAATAAATGTCTCTGGATGGAATAAATAATTTTCAAAATCCCCAACTCTTAGTCCACCAAGTTGGATTAATCAAGTTATCAACAGTTATTGCACAACTGAAGTTAACAACAAGAGAGGGAAGAGAGGGAATAAATTGGTAGCCGAGGACTAAATACTGAAATACAGTTCTCCATAGCAGAGTGAGAGGGGCTTCCCCCAGTGGTACTCCTGTAAACCCCTCACTGTTTTAGCCCCTTTGGCCCGACTCCACATTGGATCTGGCACGTTGTAGCCCCGGGGGGTCACCCGACGAATTGCGAAACGCTACGCCGGACGTAGCGTATATATGCGAGGGGTTAGAGGCAACACTGTTATTGCATTAACTCATCATTGTCATTTTTATCACGTGCCCACTTGAATCAACAGAGTCCCACACATCCCCCTCCCCTCCCCCTGCCCCCCAGTGCTTTGCCACCCATTTTCTCTCGTCGCTCCGTACACCTATGTAACTGCAGTAAATTCCTATGGTCCCACCCCAGTTTCAACGTTTGCCAAAAACTCTCGAGCCCCCCCTCACACTCACATGGCTTGCGCTTTCACGCGACTCTTCAGCTCGGGGACTGGAGGATCATCGGCATTTGCTTGTCACTATCGTTTGAATGCGTTTTTTAGGTGTGAAAAAAGAATAGGAATATTTCCGGATTTTTTTTTATTCCATTTTTTGGGTTAAATTGGGCCGAAATTCGGAGTAAAAAACCGAAAATTATTTTGTTTGTTTTATAATAATATTAAAGTCATAGATATTGCTTTTTTAAGACCCTTTGGCGTCGTTTTTATGAACTAGAAAATTATAACGAAAGGGTCACAGGCCTGCTGATCACAAAAAATTATTCATTAATTAAAAATGACTCTAAAAACGTTTTTTTAATAAACAAAAAGGGAAAAGAAATATTTTCTGACAAATTTTATCTTTAAATTCGATGTAAAACCCTAAAAATTTTTGTTTTATTCATAATAAAATTAAAATCATAAATGCTGCATTTCTAAAGACTTTTATCCCCTTTTTCCATGAATTACAAAATTATACTGGAAAGGTCACGAGTTCTCCAGCCCAGTCGACCTCCAAAAATAATTCATGAATTACAAATGGCGATAAAAATTTCGTATTCTTGAACGTCTGCCGCAAAAATTCCCTGTACATAGTGCATTGAAGTCGAAGCGCCCTGGAAGCGATAGACTCCATACCCTCTATATTTTACAGCTCCTCAGAGACACACTAGTTCCATGTTTCCGAGTTTCCTGTTGCTCAGTCCAGTAATAAAGTTCAAGTCTCGCCTGGAAAGGACACACTGTACCACTGGCTGTACATAACGTGTGAATTTCAAAGGGAATTCGAGATCCAGCGACTATTAATGCTCCAGAAATGCCCCAGGGCGACACACGTGAGGGAAAAAAAACGTGAGGAGATGTGTGCGAGAATAGACGTATGTTTTACGTGTAATTACTGTCATTACGGTTGCTATTTATGCGCGGGAAATTGAATCATTCAGGGTGAATTCGCCGCGGGGCTTCATAACCCGGGTTACGGTCACATGAAATTTGTTACATAAATTAATTGGGAATAATGGAGTATGGAAATTGAAATTTCAATTGCACTATCGTTATTATCAATTCATAATTCCACAGCAATTGTTGGAACGTGGGAGAGTGGTTTGGGAGGGGGGGGGGCTAAATATTGTTGAATGTTAACGACTGAAATAAATTGGATGGAGCAGTGAGCCAAATCTTGGAAACAAACAAGTGGAGATGCGGAGGCCAAGTTAAACTGGTTCAAACTACTCCAAATGAATACGTTTGGATACCTTTCAGTTTGCGTATCCAATGAGAATGCCTAGTGTAAACGAGCCTCTGGGGGGAAGCGTGAGCCCGTTGCTGATGCTCTCGCTATACCAGTACAAACACCGTTTAATTTCAGGCAACACGGAGATAGTTCTGACGTTGAAATTTCCGGCAGGAGTTCCTCAGTTTCATTTTTTTCAACACGAAAAGTTGGAAAAGGGAAATTCACAACATTGATGATCATTGAGAACTGTATTGTTGATAAGGTACACGGAAAAAGAATATACTTGAATTGACTGTAAAATAAACTTGAATCAAGTATATTTTATACTCAATTCAAGTATTTTTTTCCCATGATTTTGTGGAAATTTGCATTTTGCCCAAAATTTCAGGGAATTTCCTCATTGAAACGTTTTGATCAAAACGTTTCATCAAATTTTTAGTGAAATGTAAAATTTAATTTAATGCTGTTCCGGGATTACTGAATGAAATAATTTGTAATAATCGCCGGATGTTTAGACTCGGAGTTGATATCAGTGATACTCAGGGAGCCTGGAATTTACAACGTTTAATAAATGTCCCTGACGGGTGGTCAGGCAAGGGTACAAATCGCCTCGAACCGCAGACACAATGCTTAGTAATGGTGACCGACGGTTCGTGCTGCTGTACAGCTTGGGAGGGAGGCAAAATCGGGAGGGAGAGGGACTGGTTCCTAGTGGTCCGCGGATAGCATTCGTTATGTTCCTTGGCCCAGCGTATTCAGCACGAATCGACTCTCTCTCCCTCTTTACCCAGTACAAACGAACAAACGAGCTTAATTAATCGCTTCTATCCTCTCCCATCCACTGCGGGTCTTTGTACACAAGTATATTACGTTTTTCTAGTGCGTCAAATAAAAATTGCCGTAAGAGAATAATAAATGCCATTTCCCTGAATTTTTTTTTCCTTTTTTATTGGATTGTTCATCTTAAATTGAACAATTTTTTTTCGAATAATTTTTTAATGAAAAAAATTGCAGGAAATATCCTTCAATTTTTTCTCATCTTTTATTCGATTATTTGTGTCAAATTACGTCGAAATTCGTAGAAGAATTTTATAAATTGTTCTCTCTTAGAATAAAAAAAATTATTGGAAAATATTTTTAACCGAAAATGAAAAAAATTCTAGGAAATATCCCAATTAGTGCCTAGACTCATCAAAATTCCAAGAATGTCGATAATACTTTGAAGTTTGCACTAGGGATTCCATTAGAACACTCGCTCACAGCCTATTTGATGAAACTTTCTACAGGAGAATGGGATACAATCGAACCCAGCCACTATCAAAAGTCGGGGATGCCTTACGCTGTATTGTTCCGTGGTATAAACGCAGTTTAACTACAAATCTCTAGTGGTGTTGGGGGGAGGGGGGGGAGGGAGGGGGGCTTTGAATGTCGGAGTAGTTAACAGTAACTCAGGAGTACCCTCAGCGATGCATCCAAGACTCTAAAATATACAAGACTAAAATAAACCACGAGTGTCGTGAGAATTTCAGGGTAATACCACTGAAATTGGGGATGCAAATGAATTAATGAGTTCATTCCACTGCATACAGACTAACAACATTTCAGTGGTTATTTATATTCGTGCCAGACGATTTCCCATGATTTCATAATTTTCATTCTCTCTGAAGCAACGGAGCCAACTTCATCCAGAGAGAACATTGTTTTTTCAATTATTTTGAAGCAATGAATAGTCATTTTTCCTCTGAAGGAAATGTGAAGTTGTTGTTTTATTTCAATGTTAAATTGAATCTCCATCAAATCGGAGAATTAATCAATTTTTCCATAAATTAAATATTTGGAAAAATCAATTGGAACCGGTTTAAAAAATTCAGGTAAATGTAAGTTGGGGAATTCTCGTCTTTCTACTGCCCCAAAAATTCAAGAATTATTTAGTGAATTATAAAAAAAATAATAAAAAGTAATTTCTCCGAAGAAAATACGAAGGAGTTTTACTTGAAACTATATTCAATGGAAAGCCGTAAAAATGTTCAGTTGCATCATGGCAACTTGTATCATCACATCCCCTTGCAAATGAGTTTATTTAGTGCACGACATTCGCCCGAAACTCATATATAAACTAGTTAAAAACAAACTCTCATAAATAAAACAAAGTGCAACGGCGAGCCTCGTTTTTTGTCCCTCGTTTTTTCTTCGCGCCCCTTTTTATGTCGTTAGGTGCTAATAAATTCATAAAGCAGTCTGTATGTGCAGTTTACCATCCAGCAGTGTCTGACGTAAATACTATTCAACTACTTCGGGAATGAGAAGTGGAGTAATGCCGTTACACAGCGGTTGCTGCCAATATCGATCTGGTAAATATCTACGATAGGATTGTCCCGAGGGACTGACCGTGTCCACAACCGCATGAGGTCCCATTGTCCTCGGGGAGCAGCTCCTTCACCTCATTGTGCCACTATTAAGCTCCCTAATTTATCGCGATTTACCGAGTGCGAGCTCTTGTACCGGGGAATTCACTTTAAGGTCATCTATGATGTTCGATTATTTTTGGGGCGACGGGGAATCACGAGAGCTCATTAAGGATTCTGAGGTGAGGGTCTCCCTGGAGTTTAGGGTGTGGCTTCCCTTTTACCACATTCACGGAGGGGAATCGCCGGACATTTCAATAAACATTTGGATTATTTCAGAGTCCATTCGAATCAACTGCACTGGCTCAAAATTACTGCCAACATTTTTTTTAGTGAATTTCCGATACCATTGCTGAAATTTATTATTACTTAATGTGAAATTTTATTTTTTTTCTCTATTAGGTAAGAGTAACATCATGATGGAATTTATTTCCATCCAAGTGTTCAATAAACGAATTTTTTATTACGTTAATGTTTCACGGAAACTTCAAAGGATTTCGTCTTTAAACTGTCAAATTTTTATTTTTCCTGTATTAGTGAAGACGAGTAAGGAATTTCATAAACGATTTGATCTTAAATTAAGGTATTTTTCGACTAAAAAAACCAACATCACGATGGAATTTTATCGTACTTAAATTCCCGGAATTTTTTATTTATCTGATAATTAGCTCTGGGATGTTTCAGGGGAAGTTTGCTCGAAGTAACAGTGAAAGTTAACTCAGCATTTCTTGCTCCCCAAATTTATCAGTGCATGCATGTTTGGAGGCTGGGACTTAACCCACTGGGAAAAGTTCATTCCATTTTATTTGTTTCTATCGAACATGAGGAGAGAAAGTTGAGAGTGCCTCCTATCCTGGCTGGGAACCACGACCAGTCGTGGTTACGGTTCATTTTGTCGGTCTCTACCCCATCCCACCCCCTGGTCTCCGATAGTCTCAGTACTCTTAGCGTTTTGTTTCCTCCCACCCACCTTCTCCACATATTCGTCTTTCCCGAGAGGAAAAAAAACCCCATGAAAAGGGGAGAAAAAAGTCCCGAAAATAGCCAATACACGGCCCGCTCGAGCCCATAAAAATCACGCTCTCCTGTTCGAGGATATTGGCTCTACCTCGAGAGTACGTGTACTCGGACGAGTCCATTCTCTCGGATTATTTTTCTCTCCTCTCGTTTCCCTTTCTTTTCCACCGAAATGGGGCCACGGGTCGTTTATTGGATAAAGATGATACGGAATTGAGGATATGAAACTCGTATGAATTAACGGAACCGTCTCTCCCCCAGTTGAGTCCAATTTGCCGGAGTTTCTCCCCCCGAAATTAACAAAAATTTTCTTCTAATTCTCGGGATGATACATTCTACTGCCAGGCGGAGTCACGTAACTGTCTGCACTTTCATTTCGGTAAGCGGCTGGTATGCAGGACAAAATGATAACGATAATGACTACGTGAGGAATCGTTAGGGTTACTGCTGAGTGCAGAAATTATTTAATGAAAATTTTTTTAAAAGGGGAATTAACTTCACGGGAAAAAAAATTGTTTTCGCTGCGCCCGTTAGATTTATTCAATTTTTTTATATCGCGACCTACGTTATTCATTATTTATAATGTATTATTCATTACTAAGTAACTAAGCTTCATTCGAATCAAGGAAGGATTGATTGATATTTAAACGCAAATAAAAATCTAGTTTATTCAATTGAAATGAACCATTCAAGTAAATTTGGGGATTTGTAACTTTGAGTGAAATTTAAAATTTTAAATTCCTCTAAACAACAGCATAACAACTGAAGTTTTCATTTAAATAAAGGAAACATTCATTTCCATTAGAAAAAACTACTCGTTTGATCTGCACAAAAAATGCAAATGAACAATTTCTCTGGTTTTGATTTTAACAAAAAAAAATCTTCATCAAGTCCCCATCAATCAGAATAATCCATGTGCCTCGTCCTTGATACTACAAATTCATACGATTACCCTCCCCCGGAGCGAAATGAATACCCGCGGATTCTCCTGACATACCTCACTTCAGTTGGGTGTTGAATCATGAGACTCAGTTTACCTCCAACGAAGTTTACGAAATGCGGATGCGAAACAGTCATTTGCATTTCAAATTACCAATGGGAGTTTGTGTGGTACTTGCCATGTGTACCTGGACAAAGTCACCTCTCTCAAAGTTGACGGTGGGTTTAAATGCGCGCGGAGGTGGGACACAATCCCTGACACGTCACACTGCACATGTAGGTTAGAGGATGGAAGCACACGTCGCGTGTTGAGAGCCCGCCCCCTCGGAAAATGTCATTAATGACATTATAAACTTGTGATTGAGTCAGGGAAGAGAGAGGGGGGGGGGGCGCTAAATGCCACCGTTCAGGGGTGATGTTTCCCTGAGGAGTGTTATCGAATTTTCGGAATTCGTGGGTTTCGTTAACGAGTGGCGTCGCTGCAACAATTTTTTCCAAAAGAGGACCGCAATGGAACTATTTAATCGGCAATATCTCGTAATCAAACGATGCGATTTGAATGAGTCAAATTTCAAATGAAAGGCGGAAAAAGTATCTTTAAAATGAACAAAGGATCGCGGAATTTCACTCTGCCGATGTCGAGTAATTGACGAATGAAAATTACGCTTTCACAGCGTTACGAATTATTTTGGATGGGGAGGAAGTTGCTACGCAGTTGAAATCCGCAGAATTGAATGGGAATTTTCGTGTACTCACTTTGCCTACTCCAGTCATCTCCTTCACTCCAATCCTCCTCAGAAATGCTGGAGGTGCAGGTGGCGGTGATTTGAGCAGCAGAGCCCCGTAACCATTCGGAAATACAGGCTCCTCCGAGCCAACATTTTCATCCCCCGAACGCCGTCGACGGTGGGGACTCGATGAGAGGTTCCATTTCTGCGCAGCCCTGAAACATCGATAAAAATTCACTCGATGAATATTACTCTTCGTATTGATAAATTAATAGTTTATAAATTTTTGTTTCAAAAATATTTGTTTTATTTTTTTTATTCTTCTTCAAAATAAAAAATGAATTATCTTTTTTTTAATATTTATATATTATTATTTTTATTCATCTTTCAATTTATTGAAGGTCTGAATTTATTAAGAGGGTCCGAAGGGTGACAAAAGGGCGCAAAAATCTTAAAAATAATTCTATAGAAAAATACTTTTCATCAGAATTTTTTATCACAAAAATTTGTTTACCCTCATTTTTTTGAATCTCTTCACAATTATCTGCGAAGAAATGATTGCCTCTTTCCATGCAACATGATCGACCATTGATAAAAAATTAATAAATTATTTTTAAAAACAGATAAAAAATCACAAGTTTGACACAAAAAATCCTGGAATGTCTAGAATGCACGTCTTAATTTCTTAATTTAAGAAACCTAAAAATGACTTCAAATTTGAGGACACGAAAATCTTAAAAAAGGGGAACAAGTGTCTCAATTTCACACACTAGCTTTTTCAGCATCCCCCGACTGAAAACTCTCCACACGTTTTACAACCGAAAAACAAAACGAGATAATCCAAAGTAACTGAGAATGAATTTGGGCGGGTTTGACTTTACGAACGTGCCCGGAGGGTGACTGGGTGACATACTCCGCTGGCGTGAGGAAGAGAGCAATGGAGGGGCCTCGGGCCGGGGGGGGGGGGGGGAGGGGAATGGGGTGAACCTGGTAATCAGCGCAGGTAATGTCCCGGAACCCGTGTGTTCCCAGGGTTTCGTGTTTAAAGGGAGAAATGCCGAGGTGGGGAGGAGAGGACGGCCTCCAACTCCGGACCAACCCACGGGCCTCGTTAACCCACGCGCTGTGAAATTGGAAATACCGTCGTGCGACTCGTCGCGTTGCGGTGAATGTGAGAGCATCCATTTCAGCTCATCCTCATACAGAGGAGGAAAAAATGGGGGAAAAGAGTTGAATAAAAAAAAACGTGGGAAGATGTGTTGGGGGGGGGGGGG
>NW_021680424.1:810178-821234 GCF_001412515.2 Diachasma alloeum
GGGGGGGGGGGGGGGTTAATGGGTTTAAAAATACGACGGGTTTGCTTTGATTCACGGTTTTTGGGGACTAGTCATTTTCTTTTTGTAATTTTGTAGGTAATGAGGTTCTGAATAAAGAGGGAAACTGCATTATTACAAAACAACGGAGGAAATTGCTAAATGTCGATAACAAAAATTATTTTAATTAGTATAGAAAATTATTTGGGTACGCAGTTTCCCTCATATATTCAATGAATCAATGTAAAAAAATTTAGAATGTTGGAAAAAAATTGAAATTAACTCTGAATCCCCCAATTTATTTGACCTCTCCATAAAAACACTAATATTCAGTACCAAATTCAGTATTCACTCCCCCGAATTTTTTTATTTCCATTAATTTCCCCGAAATAATTGACCTGATTTTTCCCTAGAACAAAGAAGTTTCACTGACAAAATGAAGTACACACATCGCTCAACTAATTAAAAAATAAAGCCGCTTAACCCCCTCAAGAGTACGACCGAAAATTTGGTTACAGTGAAATAACTCGAGTCGTTCCGGCTTGTCACACCGCTTCAAGAACACTATTACGAAATCGTAGAGGGGTGTGACCCACTCACGCTCCGTTAATTCCCATTTTAACCGGAGTCCCACCAACACCCGAAACTTCTCGCCCCACGGCCCCCGCCGCATTAACAACCCCAATATAAAAAATATCGAGAGAAATATATTCTCGCATCTCTTAAATATTGAGCCATAATTTTTATCCGGCTCATGTTTAGGCACATCATGAGGCCCCTGCCGCCCCCCATCAGTGGCAGGAGGAGGCGTCGCACGGTATAAAGAAAAGCGAAACAGCGAATGAAATTGCACGGAAGTGGAGGCGCGTGAGGCATCCATCACTATAGGAACGTCGGTGAAACTCGTGGAATTCCCCGGGGGTCTTGTGCCTCTCGTCTTTACTCCAGTGAACGAGAGAAGTAAAAAAGAAGGAGAAAAAAAATTTCGAAGGAAATGAAAATAAGAGGAGAGAAGAAGAAGAAAAGCCCGCTCCTAACTCAAAATCCATACCTTGAATTATTGAGACGCTCCAGGATCTCGTGGAGTCGGTTACCTTGGTACCGCGGTAACACGCATTCACTCATACACGAAGGGGACTCAACTCTTTTGAAGATGTAAAAATAGCTGTACAAAGCGCGGATAAGTGGAGACTCGGAGAATTGGTGTGACTGGAGGCGCAAAAGCGGTCTTTGTCGAAAAAAAAAAAACCCTTTTCAATTCAAGGGGAGATGGAGCAAATTTATCCGGAATAATTATCTAATTTGTTTCATTCGCGAAGAGCTTTTTTATGGGATTAACGGGTCGTTGGCTAAATTTTGATAGCGAGGAGATAATAAACGGCCGGAGGGACACAGGTGCGTGTCGTGCACACGCAATCTTTATGTCAATCAGGGCAAACAGATGCGTACAAGCTCGTGTGTGTCTTCCCGGCCTTGGCACCCCCTCCCAGTGCTCACCAGTTACGTGAGGGATATTCCAGGGCGGCGGAATCGGGGGAACAATAGCCCCACAACTTGCTGAGCTATTTTTCCGGCGGACGTGTGGGAATTATATTGAATTTATTTTCGGGAAACTCTCTTGGTGATAGGAATAAGGCGAAAATGCCCGGATTTTTTTCGAGTTTCTTCGAGAAAAAGTAGAGATTAAGACACTTTTTTAAGGCGTTCGTGTCCCCAGAAACAATTCAAGTCGACTTCAAGTCGAAGAGAGATAGCGAAATTTTAGTAATTACATTTGTTGTAGCTCTCAATGAACTCTACACAAAAGGTTATAACAAAAATTTTGCTATCTTCCTTAGATTCCGAGATATTCATTGAAAATTGGCCAATAGTCAAAATCAAGACATTGAGGCATTCTAAATATTGAATTCAAATGCGTTATCTCTCTGGATTTAGCTGCTCTAAATTCTCAAAAAAATACTTGTAAATTCTTCTACCTCTCTGCCCATAAATCCGCGCTGTACTCGAAAAATTATGTGTGTAAACCAGCGTGAAATAAACCCGATCAGTCGTCACCGGCAGCGAAACTGCTGAATCTTGTACAAAGGAGCGCATATAACCATATTTCACGGCTTGCGCCACTGAATTGGCCCCCCTCTATTCCTCCCAACTGCCGTCTCTTCGCATCTGCACTCGGTCTCTCTCGATCTTTGTTGTGTTCCCGTGTCATACCGATAAATGCGCAAGTTTTTCATCCTAGCGAGTGCCCAATACATCACCCCATCCACTCTTCGATGCCTTTTTTCCCTCCCTCCTTTTTTTCTCTCTTTTTCAGCATTTTGTGCATTAATGCGAAACAGCCAGAGCCGCGCACATTCGTATTGGTCACAAAATAGAAGGAGCCCAGAGAGCAATTCAATCAGAAACCCGCGCCACCTCAACAGCTGAGACCTCTGGGTTATTTCTTGCCGAGTGTGTGTTCAATTTGTCCCGCTTTCTCGAGGGCCTATTCATCAGGGCAAAATTCTCCTGCATTTCCGCTATTCTTAATATTTTCCCGAAAGTTAAATGGATGGGAGAGTAATTTTACTGACGATTTAACGGGATTCCGAATTTTTTAAGTAGGAGAAAGACGAGAATTTCTCAATTCCCGTGAATTTTTAATCAAAACACGAATAATTTGTACAAAATTGCGCTGAATTTTCAATCAATTGAAAATTTACGGATTTATTTACTTGAATTTTTCTCTTTTAGCGCTTTTACATTCACAGAAGAATTTAATTTTAATAAAATTATTCATTTTCAATGACAAAATTCGTCGAAATTTCAGTGGAACTGTCGGTTGATAATAATTTTAAAAAGAACAATAATTCCAAAATGATTAAATCAACACTACAATGGTTCGACACAAATAAAAAAAAGTTTAAAACCTAAATCGAATTCTCAACAATACGGGGCGGATATACATCCCCCTGACATTGGCGCCGATGTTTGAACTGAATTTTCAAAAGCACAACTTTGATTTTCCCGGAGAGTGCGGAAACTTTAATTGGAAATGGAATTTTCCACGTTGAAATTTCGTGCGTCGTTCCTGTACATCTTCCCCAGTCGTGTAATCTTAAACTTGAGAAAAATTTTGCGATTTCAGAAGGTCCCTCCCCTCCCTGGAATGTATACCCAAGTATCAGGAAAATAACCGTCGAGATCGTTTCAAATACTCCAACGGAGAACTTCTTAAAACTCTTTGATACTTTATCACAGGAACATTTTCCGTGAGAAGCACAACAAGACACCACCCGAGTTTGATCTTTTATGCTTGCTAATTACGATGAAGAGATAAACAAAAAAAGCATCGAGAGTTTGAAATAAAATTTCAGTTTGAAATTAAATTCATTAGAGGCGAATGGGGAAGGGAGCGGGGGGGGGGGGGGAAATATTTAATTTCACAAAGGAATTCTCCCGGGTAAAAGAGGTTAATTTACTAGACAACGGGCGTTTTGTCGAGTGGCCGATGCGATATTCGAGTATCGTGTGTCCTTGCACTCGGTTACCGTCTCCTATTTCTATGGGCTTTATTGGAACTCGCTCGTTAATGAAGAGCAGTTCCTATTCCAAAAAAGTCCCAACTAAATTTTCAATTTGCATCATCTTTAACAGTTTGATAACTCCAAATTTCATTGATGAATAATATTTAAATTCACAATATTATTATTAATATAAAATATTAATATTATATTATCAATACAAATTATTAATATTTGAAATAATATTTTATAATCGCTGTTCAGGTCCTTAAAAATATTTGAGCACAAAAATTGTGTGGAAAATCATTTTTCAATAGATCTTTTAAAAAAAAATTAGAACATCAAAAAACTAATCGATACGCCAGCAAAAAAAATATCAAAGCGAAATGTCACGGGGCCCAGGCGGTAAAACCGCTACAGCCGCTCAAAAATTGACGTTTTATTTTACTCCAGCAGTTTATCCCCTATACACTGAAGTAATATTGTCAGCTCACTTGACAAAAGTGACGCGTAAAAACGAGAAACAAAAATAGTACACAAAGTACACAACTGTACCACAATACTCCGGCGTTTTCAGATCGTAAAATGTAACGTTTCTACTGGTTTTACGTTTCTCACCGATTGCTTCCGACGTACACGTCCGTTCACGGGGATTGACACTAGTCCAAAGCCAGATAGACAGAGTCGTAGCAGACGAAGCGAATTATTGAATTTGATAGTGCATCAGAAAATTTGATGTACACTCTAACCTCAGATGATGCAAATCGCCCATTATTTCCCTTTTCCCAAGAACTTTTCTTTTTAAGTCGCGTAAAAACATCAGGATGAATGTGATTACTATCATCCTTCATTTCACCACTGGGGGTATGGTATGAGTCCAGAAGAATCATTAAAAACTTATATTATGATGCATATTTCACCGGGTTGCAACACTTATATGCTAATTTAACCGGATATATAGCTGGCCCTCGGCACGAGGCAAATTTTTCTCGCCCGGATAAGACTGACGTCAAATAAAATAGGACAAAGTCCCGTGATACCGCGGCGTTAGTGCCACACACTGACTTTATTACGGCGAGATAAAAGGAAAGCAGAGTCTAAAAGTTTTACTCCTCTTTTCACGCTGAGTTACGTCTTTACGCATAATCTTGTGTTATCAACTACACATTTAGCGGGGAATTTCAAATTCCGGGGGACCTTATTGGAGTCATTACTCTCAAGTTTTTCAATTTGAGTGAAAATACACCAGACCAATATCATTTCAAGGCTTGAAATAAAAACAAAAACGTATTTTATTGCATAAAACACACCCAGCGTCTCGCGTAGACTGACATTTTTCATGAATTCCTCTTCGTCTTGGAAAACCTCTCACTCGGAGAGGGCTCTTGCGTGCGGCTGACATTATGCTAACCAGAGACCTCCCCGTTTCGCAATTCCCCTCGTGTGCTTTTCTCTTTTATATACAGAACAGAACGGGAATATGTATTCACGCCTTTTCCCCCTTGATCTATGCGCCCTAACCCATCATACTTGTTAACACCTATGGGACCAGTCCTCAGGAAGTTTCTGGCAACAGCCGAATGACGGCAAGTATCCCAGCGGCAGCGGCAGGAGGAGAATTGACTCTCGAAAAGGTCGAGGGGAGTTTTATATTTTCAATTTTATTATTTAACCGAGACTTGTAGAGGTCAAGTGGCAGGATTTATAAGATATTGCTAAATTTCAGTGATGAATAATACTTTATACGCTTCTTGAACAGCTAATTTCATTCAATTGATGTTTACATTCCTAAAAATCGTTTGGACATCAAAGTGTGTGGACGAACAATTTAAAACCGGTCCTTTACAAAAAATCGGGAGTAACGTTCGCGTAAAAAATGTAAAAGTACTTGGAAAATGAACAAAGCAATAACAGCCTATATTTTACATTTTATTATTTAATGGAGACTCGTAGATGTCATTTTGCATAATTTTTAACAATTTGCAATCTCTAAATTTCACTGATGAATAAGATTTTACCCCCTTTCTCAACAGCTAATTTCATTCAATTGATGTTTACATTCCTAAAAATCGTTTGGACATCAAAGTGTGTGGACGAACAATTTAAAACCGGTCCTTTACAAAAAATCGGGAGTAACGTTCGCGTAAAAAATGTAAAAGTACTTGGAAAATGAACAAAGCAATAACAGCCTATATTTTACATTTTATTATTTAATGGAGACTCGTAGATGTCATTTTGCATAATTTTTAACAATTTGCAATCTCTAAATTTCACTGATGAATAAGATTTTACCCCCTTTCTCAACAGCTAATTTCATTCAATTGATGTTTACATTCCTAAAAATCGTTTGGACATCAAAGTGTGTGGACGAACAATTTAAAACCGGTCCTTTACAAAAAATCGGGAGTAACGTTCGCGTAAAAAATGTAAAAGTACTTGGAAAATGAACAAAGCAATAACAGCCTATATTTTACATTTTATTATTTAATGGAGACTCGTAGATGTCATTTTGCATAATTTTTAACAATTTGCAATCTCTAAATTTCACTGATGAATAAGATTTTACCCCCTTTCTCAACAGCTAATTTCATTCAATTGATGTTTACATTCCTAAAAATCGTTTGGACATCAAAGTGTGTGGACGAACAATTTAAAACCGGTCCTTTACAAAAAATCGGGAGTAACGTACGTGTCAAAAAAGTTAAAGTGCTTGGAAAATGAACAAAGCAAAGAAACGTAAGCACTTTTTAACCCGAAAAAACCACAGTTTGCACTTCAATCAAGCGGGATTCTCCGCAAAATAACAACCTGCGAATGTGATTTTCCATCAACTCTCCAAGCACGACTACGAGAACTACATATAAGTCGTACTGACGGCGGCGGTGTCGCTCGAGGACACGCAAAGTCTGCGTGCCACTGGTACAAACTATGTGACTTCAAAAGCCACCGGTTAATACACCCACCCCAGTGAACAGACGCTTCGTGATTCTGGGTTATGTTGACACGACATTAGTTGCCAGCCTTCATTTTTCTCTTTTCCTTCAAGAAGGGTCTGATAGTGAGGATCGATACACGCGATATCGCTCCTCCCTCATCAGATATCGTCTGAAAATTTAGAGTTTATTCCCCACCGGTCGTCATCTCACTCTGCATTATCGCTTTTCACTGCTCCATTTGTTTGCTTTTGTGGATGCTTCAGCCACTCGACGCTTTATTATCCTGAAAAGCTTGCCCGATAATGGAGACAATTTCGTCGGATATTGGAATAGTGGAATATCTCCAATGACAACTAATATGTATCATTGTGTACACTGAATTTTCCCCGATACTCGCGGATAAATTTCACGAGCCCATGGAGTAGTCCCAGTTTCCTCTTTGTTGGTGCAACAATCTACCTAGTCTGTTACGAAATAGCGGTGGATTTTTTTTATTCCAGGGAACACGGAGGCAGCGGACGCTTCAGTACGCGTTTCCAGGACAGAACTATTAGTCTTTGAGGCTCAAGTCTCGGCGAAACTATTCCGCCAAAGTTTCCACGAAATTCACGAGTTGCGGGGGGGGAGGGACAATACAGGGATGAGTATGAAACTCACCGCAGAAAGCCTTGACTAAATAACAAAATGTGATTAATTTGTAGAAATATTGAAGTTGAAAAATTAAACGCAATTTGGAAATTTTTAACAGCGATTGATTCATAAAATTTCATTCATTCGTTTTGAAAAGAATATTATTTGATGATGATAATTTAAAAAATGACAGTGTTAGGGGCGTTTTTTTCTGTTCAACGCATGTGCTCGCTCCTAATCATCTCCAAAAAGATAAATCGAGGCTATTAATTTCGCTCACGAGAGCCGCCCGTTCAAAGTCCACGCGGGAGAAATTAATACGTCAGAAAATGACGAATAATTGAAGGAGATTTGTCACCCCGGCATCAAAAGAATTCAACAGTTTGCCTTGGAGTAATGTGTGCGAAGATAGTAAATTTCAAACAATTAAAATATCACACGCTCATCCAGTGGCACTATCCTCGTAACTTGCGAAAGTGCAATTTATATCCATGGCGACGGTTATGCCGAGGGCAAATTAAAATCCCAACACTGATGCGTGCGGCAAAAAGGCCTCGGCGAGACTCCGTAATTCATTTTTCAAAGGGATTAAAATAGTACACGATGCCACAATTTTGATGTCTTTGCATAACTCTTTTCACGGGGTCAGAATAAAAGGTAAAGTTTTTTTTTTGAAAATATGATATTAATTTGCCTCTGGTGGGGAAAAAAAATACTGACAACATGTAGTCGAGCTTTTCACGGCTTTTGACGTTTTCTTTTCAACTCGGTTTATTCCAAGTTGCGGGAATATTATGACGTGGAGGTTGTGGGCAAAGATAATGCTGAATAGGAGGTGGTATTTAAAAAAAGGAGGAGGGTATGTGGGTACAGCAGAATTTCTCTCGGGGTCATGTCATGAGCATCCCGTGGGAGATCTTCGCGACGGGTAAGGATAGAGTCGGAGGAAAAATATTGAAATTAAGGGGAACCTTTTAGTTCTTGCTTCGTTATCTGTAAAGTTCAGATGGCTTCAGACATGCAAGACTGCTTCAAGAGAATTTATATATTTTTAAAATTAATATTGAAATTGTTGAAGAATTTCGTCAGTTTATTTTATTTTTTAAAATTTTTTTAGGGAATCAAGAATTTTTTCAGTATCTGGGAATTTTTGATAGCTTCAGACATGCAAGACTACTTCAAGAGAATTTATATATTTTTAAAATGAATATTGAAATTGTTTGAGAATTTTATGAATTTTTGGAGGAAATAGGAAAAATTGTATTAATTTTTTTTTAAATTTAATTATTTAAATCATTCTATTTATGTATTTATTTTTGTAATTGAATAATGAGGATTTTATCGTCATCTGTAAATTTTTGATAGCTCCAAGCGTTAAAAAATGAATTTGTTGAAGAATTGAATGAATTTTTGGATAAAATTGCAAAATTGCGCTCTACGAATTTTTCTAATTTCCTGGCCGCTTATTCACCCGTCATATTCGTGCATTCAAAGCGCAGATACCCATCTCCATATTAACGAAATTCTGCGTGATGTTGCCGACGTGTCTGAGCCCATACGCTACATCTACTGTCCGGAGTCTGTTCGTATGTGATGGATGCGCCAAATTTGACACACTGTAATGAACGGATGAGCATTGACTGGCAGTGCATTTTCCCACCGCCCTAATTTCATTACTATCCATCATTTCTTCTAATTGAATGCGGATGTTGGTACGGAAAATTCAGGGAAAAGAACTTCATTCCGATGAACAAGTGGTAGAGAGGTTTTGCATTTCAGATTTTTTTTTTTAATTGAAATTTTGCAAATAGTGTAGACAGTTCAGTTAAAATCAAAATTTTTGAAGAACAGGAAAACATGAATATTTAATTTTAAATGACACTAAATTTACAATTATTAAAAAATTTGAGAATGGTTATCTAAATTTTTCTGATTTTTATTCATTCTCGTGGATTAATTAAACTAAATTTTGCAATTCGCATTGATTTTCCCACGAAATTATGAATTTTTATTGTCGAAATTCCTCAAAAATTCCCGTGGAATTGGCACTTGATAAAAATTTCCAAAAATTCACAAGACTCTTAAGCCTCATAATGAATTAAAGACACAAAAAGTCACGACCAACCCCCAATAAGCAACCCTTCAAGCCATAAAAATCGAACGTCTTCATATCCTCTTCCCATTCTCTTCACTTTTTCGATCTCCACCGATTTAAAATCATATCCCTAGATCGTTTGGTTTCGTAATCAAGGACACTGTCTGAGAGGATTTCAATTTCAGGCCTCCCCCCCGGCCCGCTCTAGCCCTCGGCCCATGCATACAACGTCTGCAAGGAGACGAAAACGCAGAGACGGACCACCGTAAATAATCGAATACGGCCGAGCGTTGTCGGTGAGCCGCGAAACAATGGTATTGATTTTATTTCCATATCGTGCTTTTCCATTCAGAGGACTGAGAGAGGGATGAGAGTGTAAGAGAGGATGCTTACGCCTCTCTCCTTCACCACTGCGGTGGAAAATACGGCGGCAAAAAATAGAGGCAGGAAAAAAAAAGCCGCGTCCTGGGGGTACATATCGAGCGACGGATGGTGGACGATCGGTGTTCACCTCACGTAGAGGACAGTTAGACGAGGAGAGGTAAGGAGGTCCTCGGAGGGAAAAGAAATCGGCGGGATAGGACTCTCCGAGGCACCATTGTTGAGTCAAACTTTACGGCTGATGTGCAAATAAAATAGAACACTCGCGTTTTTATTTTTTTTTGGGCAGTGAAAATGTTTTTTCGCCGCGGAAAATGGAAAATATTCGGTGGGAGGGGGTAGACTCGCTGGGTGGGGGCATCGAATTGAGATACAACGGTAAGACGGGGGGATAATAGTCGTGGTATCACGTTTCAATGCTACCGCATACCCCTCGGCACTTCAGACGGATGGATACATAATTTGCATCTCCAGCGTGACAATAGGAGGCAGTATCGGTTTCCTATTAATGTCACGTTATTAACTGGGTTTTGGAACTCAAGTCGAAGCATCTCCAGGCGGTTGCTGTATTTTTGGGGAATGAAAATGACTTATGAGACTTGAGACCCGTTATTTTGTAGACGGAGGAAATTTTTCTCTGGTCAGTGCGCAAAATTTTTGGATGACATTTTCGGGAGACTCCTGGGAATTTTTTATCGCATTATATTTTGGGAAATTTTTTTTTTTTCATCGTAAGGTGAATTCAGTGACTCTTCATGAAATTTCAATCTTTTCCAGAAAGTGTAGACTGTTAGAAAATTACTTAAAAAATTGCAACAATCACTCATTCACACGAAATTTTCATTTATTTTGTAGTTGAAAAAAGAGTTGAATTCTGGCGTATGCAAAGGAATTGCCATTTTCAGGTCCACATAACGATGAAAATTATGAAATAATATGAAAATAATTGCGAATTCAAGTGCAACTATTACTTAATTTTAAGGAATTTCTTCATTAAAAATTGAAAAATTCAAATAATTCGGGCAATTAAAAAAATGAAATTTCATTAAATTTCTTCTTAAAAATAATTCCAAAGAAAATTCTTTAAATTTCTCTGCGGAACGTTATTATCACTCACTCATTGATCACCTCCATATCGCCCCTCAAAAGGAAGCGAATGATGAAGATGACGGCAAGCAAGTGAATGAAATGTAACGAAGTCTGAGAATATGAAAATAAAAGGATGCAAAAAAATGTCTCAAGTCTTTTCTTATATTTTTTTTCTTCTCCCTTTTATACTGGTTTAGGTACTACCTACTCCTCGCCTACTAACGAATGATTCTTCGAGGATGAAAAGACAGTGTGCCGTCAGCTTCGCGGATCTTGAAGCCGGCTGAAAAGCTCGGGAGAAACCTTGTCAGCGGGTCTCACGGGAAAATTGCACAGGCTAAAGGAACGACGGAGGAGAGCGTAATTTGTTTTCCGGCTTCCGTACTCTAGTTTTTTTTCCCTCTCTCTCTCTCTCTCTCTCTCTC
>NW_021680424.1:821949-829988 GCF_001412515.2 Diachasma alloeum
CTCTCTCTCTCTCTTTGCTCGAGTCTCTCGCTCGCTTCTTCAGTGCGTTCTCCCTTTTTATTCTTGAAGCTCGCCGAACCATCTCGGGGAATTGAGGCGAGCCCAGCAATCCAGTGCTGTCGGATAATGATCGCTTTCTCGGGATTCTCAATATCAAATATTGTTTATGTTTTTTATGCCCTGGGAGCGAAGGTGGAGATGACTTTGGGGGTTTGCCGGGGGCGTTTTCGGGTGATTGAATGCAATGGCGGGCATTTTGCATTGAAAAATTGCTCTGGATATTTTATAGAAAATGGAAGTAAATGTCTACAGTGTAAAAGTATTCATATTTCAGAATATATTCATCGGAATTTTTCTGATTTCAATTAATTTTCATGGAGTCATTAAATTGAAATTTATTCTTTTACTTGAATTTTTCGACAAAATTTTGAATTTTCAATGTGCAAAAAAATGTCAGGATTTTTATCAAGCGTTTTCAAAATTTCAAGTCTTTTATTCCATAATTTTCTATTTTATTTTTCCTCATTAACTATTTCTCCAGATCTTGATTTTCCTTTCAACTTTTTTTATTACAATTTGATTCATCAATGCCCTCCAGAGAACGAAATATGTACAGCTCTCGAGTGTTCAACCCTGAGAGAGAGGGTGGACGAGCATTCAAAGCCCCCATACAAACCCGGGTATATGAGAATCCAATGAGAAAACTCTTCACTCCACGACTCTGGGATAAGCAAATAACAGTTGAGAGAATGGCTTTTCCCATTGTTATAATCGTTCATTCCTTTTTCGCCGCAGCCCACAGAAATACCGATACACATGTATCAATATTGTGGCTTTGAATTCTCAAACGTTAAACGCTTGCTGCACGTCATTACGGGACCAACGACTCGGACCAATTCACGTTATTTTAATTGGTTATTTTCCCCCTCATTGTACCTCTCCATTACGAATTTTCGAATTTTATATGCGTTTTAGGTACGCCCCAAAGGGTTGCACATGTGCATGCCGGGGATGATGCGTGCGGGTTGGCAATCGGTGAGTTAATACATGGCACAATTGCTAGATTATTACTACAGTATGACGAGACACTCATTTCATTTCGGACAAAATTATTGTTGAATTTCAATGAATTGGAAATTTTACATTTTTATGGAAAAAATAATTCAACTGGAAAACAATTTTTTAAACAATTATTCTCCATTTATTTAATTATTATTAATTAATTATTTCTGTTTTTTTTATCTCGTGAACTTTTCAAAATTTAGGTTTCCAATTTTTTTTTTTATAAAATTGTTTTTTTTCTTCGCGAAAATTTTTTAATGAGAATAATTTCATTAAATTTCGTTAAATTTACCAGAGAGTTAAATTTACCATAGAATCACCTCATTCCCTTTTCCTACCCCCTAATTTCCTGTACCTCAAAAAGAGTAAAAATTTTCTGAAATATACCTGGGGGACTCCTTTCCCTCTTGAGAGGACGCCATGTCGAAAATCGAAGCGTTTTTTTACCCCTCACTTTTTTACTCCCCCGTATTTGATTTGTGTGACGAATTAAATTTTCCAATCTCCAGAGCTCTCTCTGCGGACTATTTCCTCGCACACATATACACGTGGAGAATTCAATTGGCGAGTAATCTTCCAGTCTGCACTGCAGTCCACATATTCCTTGGTAACGAGAAGTTTATTTTCTTACGATTGTGGAAGAACTTTACTTAGCTCTATTTAATATGATCGTTATTAATTTTCGTAGGGATTAAAAAATTCGTGTAACAACTATTTAACAAGGTAACTGTTCACTCCCAACAAATTCTGAATAATAAATAAACTTCACTGTTCAATAATCAACAATAAAATGATAAACATTTCAATGAAAACGAAAAATTAATTGGATGCAACAGTCGTGTGCATTTGTCCGGAGAAATGTCGGTTAACTCGTCACAAATTACAATTATCAATTATGTATCTACTCCGGTCGAGATCACATTGCAGCTCACCTCAATAAATTAATTAAAATATTCAATTAGTTCGATTAATTAGTTGATTAATTAATTTTTCCTTGATTCAAATTGGAAATTAACTCTTCCCCGAGAGGGTGATTCCATAATAACGCTCGATAAACAATTAAATTTTTTAAAACTAATAATATGTCTCCACCCCCACCCCACATCGGCACTGACACGTTGCGTACTCATCTGTAAATCACGTATTCTCTTTTATGAAAACGTTTGAATTGTTGATTAAGGGGGGGAAAAGGCTAAAAAAACAGTAAAAACGTGCGAGTGTGACGGCACACGCCGCGCTACTGACGACGCCGGGCGTCGTGCCACTCTACCTTACTCTATACCCACGTTACCCCACGATTTACCCCCTCAGTGATTCTGCGCACGCGCACTGTACACACTTAACGAGAAAATTTTACGGCTCTTCGGAGAAAAAAAAAGAGAATTGGGGATGGAGAGACTTTGAATTCTATTCGGCTGTCGTATTTTCACGGTTTTGTCTAGTTTCGTCATTAAAATCACACAAAAATGGAATAATTTGAATGGGATTCGTGCGCTGGGGGTGGCAGTGTATTCATAGTTAAACAATTTGGATTCATTGTTTTATTTCATTACATTTTGCGACATTTCATTTTTTTTTCATTTCTTCTGTTTTATTTCATTTTTTTTTTCATTTCAGGATTTTTTTTATTTGGACTTTTTGAGTGATTATGCAGCTTTAAAAATTTTTAGCTGGAATTTTCAGGAGAGTGACATTCAACTCGATTGTTGATTAGAAAAACCATAGAATTTCAAATGTAACTAAAAATTTAATAAAAATTTGATAAATTTCAATTTTTTGAGCGAAAAAAAATTCTAACTCACATTCCGGTACACGAAATGTATTTCAATTAAATTATATCATGGAAATTCAATGAAATTCTCCAAATTGCTTGAATTTCCACGGAAATGTTTAATTCAATAATTTTTCCCCCTGAATAGAATTCCATATAATTTTTACCTAACAATATTTTTGACACTCCGGGCCTGTAATCCCTCCAATTGAGAGACAATAATGTAACAAGATTGACTGCCCTATTAAAAAAATGCCTCCCCTTTCGTTTAATTCTCGAAGAAATTGTAAGCAAAAGCTGTGGAATAAAGAATAATTGAACAAACAAACTGAAAATTGAGGGAGGCGAGAGGCTAGCTGTGCGGAGAGACAGCTGGCAGTGTATTCCGTCTATAGCAAGTGGATGCATCCGGCCTTGAAGCCCGTAACACCGTAAAAATATACACAAATCCCTCCGACACGTCCGAGAAAGTCCAAAAAAGATACAGTCCGCACTTGAAACCCAATTTTAATGACTCTTTATTTTTGGACAAATGAAAATTGCGAGTGGAGATGAAAAGACGGGTAAAATGGGACAAAGAGATATTGTTTTTCGATTGTGTAGCCGCGAGTACCTGCCGAATCGATCTGGAATGCAACGCAATCGGAAGGAAACGGTTCGCAACAGTTTTGCACATCTATGGCACGCAAACACGCAATCAGAGCTGGCTACTGCGTACGTAAGTGTATTTGAAATTCACCTTAGTTCCTCTTTGCACCCTCAGACCGTACAACTGCACTAAAACCCCCGCTCTCCACCGCTCACCGCATTTCTTTGTTTCATAGATTATTCACAGAGATAGAGATGGCATTCTCGCATTCTTACGTTCGGGTAATCAATCCTAGTCAGTTGGAAACAATGCATCAACGAACATTCTTTACTACGGTGGTAATTGTTTAGGTGGAGTAATGAATGGTGGGTCAAGTTTAAAATTAACGGAGTGCTTGGAAATAATCTTGAGATTATTTATTTTTAGGTGCATCGGTGAGAAGTATAAATAGGAAGAACTCCCTCTCGTTGATACAGATTCGTCATTGAAAGTTCAAAATTTAATGATAAAACATTAATATCCAAGCAAATCTATTTTTTAATTCAATCATTTTCTCAATATCGAAGAAATTTTTTTATTACGATGTAATATTCCTTCATTTGGATAAAATAAATCACTCATTCCACACAATCAAGACATTTTCATTGAGTTCATTCCCGAGTTAATTAATTTTTGAAGAAAGATCAAACAAAAAGCTTTCTTCAGGTGCAGCTTTTTTTTCAGTAGCAAGGAACAGATGTAAAAGCGAAAATTAGTCACACAGCGAGCTCCAAAAAGACACATAACGCATGCAAGCTCGTAAACCTGTGTGAATGCATATAATCCGGGCCAATGGAGGTCCCGAGTGAAGATTTATGCGGTAATTCGAACGTTGGATACGATGCAAGAGCCAGTGCTGTTGCTGGTGGCCAGTGGTTTGGCCGTCACCAGAGAGCATCAGACACTGGGTTCGATATGGATGTCGTTGGATAACGTTCGCTCTGAGTTTCGGGTGACAACGGGCTACACTAAAAGCTGCGCAAACGAGCAATTCGATCGCATTGTCCCACCGTCCATCTGTTTTATTGCATTCGCATGTCGTATTGCGATTTTTTTTTATAAAAAAAAACTTTCTACGTTTCAATTATTTCCTTTGGGCGTCTCTCATTTTTTCGAGTGGAGCACTGAATACTGCGGAATTGTTAATCCAGGGGGGGGCTTGGTGCACACTACATGGGAAATTTATTAAAAAATTGATGGGCCATACGTTTGACTGAATTTTCAATATTTAGAACTTCAAAGGGGTTTCTTTATTCAGGAAATGATTGTGATGGCTTTTACATGTCGGAGAAATTTGATTCGAGGTGGAGTTCAATTATATTGGCGAAATTTTTAATAAATTTTAGTTTCACTGAGATTTTAAGGAAATTTGGGGTTGAAAATTCAACATTTTAGGAAAAAATCTGCGGAAACTGCAGATGTCGTTCCAATTATTTTTAAAAAATGGATAGAAATGAGAAAAATTTGGGTAAGTTTGGAAATTCTCGTCTTCCTACTGTTCCAAAATTTATAATTTCAGTAAATTCCCAGTGAAATCTGAAATTTTACGACTTTTTTTCCTCAAATCAAATTCAATTTCACCCGCATGTAAATTACTAGTCATCTCTCCGCGAAATTCCAATTATTCTTGAACAATGCAGTCATTACTTCACGAATCAACAAAAACATTAAAAAGTTTAAAGTAAAAAATGAGATGATATCGTTAAAAAAACACGTAATCGAGGCACTCGTGTGAGACGAGAAAATGTGGTATATGTTCCTCATTGAATGTCGTCCACTATCTGGCGGAAAACTGTAGCTCCAACGTTAAGCCGATTGACCACGATAAGGGAGCAGAGAGGAGATGTTGGTATAACTTTTGTTTTTACGAGGCAAAGTTTGCAGCCAGTGGACGACGATTATTTTCGGCCACAGAGAGTCCCCAATCTCATATAAAGTTCAAGAGATTGTCGCAATTTTTTTTCCCCACTTAAAATGGCTTGGGTTTAAAATAATTCGGAGTAGGTTTTTTAAAAAATGTCGAAAGTGAATTGAGACCGAAATCCGCTAGTTGGAGATGATTATGCAGGATTCCCTCCGTGGGCTCTTTCCTCACAAACTTATTTGAATCGTCTCATCGACTCTCTTACGACTACTTTGTGAAACTCACTCTGTCTGAACCACAGCTGACAGAATAATATAGAGCACTTCGCGGCGCATAATTTCACCACTTTGAAAAATAAATTCTCCATTTGCATTTACATTTCTCATGATTCATGACTGGGGCACTGATCGCATATTTTATCGGAGATGTGTAAAAATTACTCATTCTCCGTGCAGACGTATTTTAAGAGGTGATTCTTCGGTGGAGAAAATTAAGCTTTTATAATTTTTTTAAAAATTCGTGGAAGATCTGTGAGATGTGGAGATTTTACTGGTGAATAGTTAATTCTAACGGTGTTCTAAAAATTCATCAGCACTAGGATGTACTGAATCGATCTTAGACTCCGCCGGTCTATTTATACCGGAGTCACAAGGGCCTTTGTCCTTGGAACTTCAACATTTTTTAAAGAATTTAATGGAAATTAAATTGCAGTTTAAATATTCCATGAAAGTGAATAAAAATGAGGAAAAATCAAAAAAATATATTCGTTAAATTTACAGTTTTCGTTGATTTTTTCCCAAAATTTTGAATTCTCAATCGGGAAATAGCTTTAAATTTTAATAGAACTAGGGTGAACAGGCCAATTGCTGGAAGGTTGAGGGAAATTCGAGTTTCGTGATAGGATCTAAAGTAAAATGGAAATATGATGGCTTCCACACCTTCAAGAATTTTTTAATTAGCAGAAAAAAATTATTTGAATTCAAAATACCAAAATAACATGAAACCCCTAATTCCCGGACGGCTGCACCATATTTTTTTATTTATTAAATGTCGATCAATAGAAAAAAATAATTGATCAAACGATTATACACGAGCGACATCACTAAAAAATAAAATAATCAGCACAATCTTCATTTTATTATTTACGGAATATTCAATAGAAGTGTAAATCCTCCAAAAAAAGACCTGTTTACCCCACAAAATGATAAAAATTTCCAAGAAATGTACCCAAATCAAGAATTAACCCCAAAACACCTCATTTATGTCCCACTTATCGGACAAATCCCCGCGCCCCGTCCACCCTCCCCCCAAAAAACTAAAAAACCTGATTTCGTCAACTTTCCATCTCGCCACCTTAACGTCAAACTTTAAAACATCCTTCCCTAATTTTTCCTCACCATGGCGATCACGATCCCGACACATTTCACGCATCGTATAATCTAATCAACTACAAGAGAACAAGGCAAGGCCGTTGCAAGCCTGCCAAATGGACCGATCGATCTCCACTCTCCGGCCCATCCTTCCATTTTCTCCGGTAAAAAATCGGCCCCCTCCCTCTCCTCCCCCCCCCCTCCCCGGCCACCGCTAATCCTGCGGGATAAGACTCACCCCATCGCATTAACATAGTCCCAGGGATGATCCCCAGTCTCGTTTCCAGGTTGCTCTGAGAAACGACCTGATAAGAACGCGATCACCCTCACTCGATGCCAACNGAGACCCGGGTAATTGTATTTGCATAGATGCTGGAGATCGGCTTTGTTTCACAGATTAGCGCGTCGTTTAGGAGTACGCTCAAGTGATTAGAGATAGGCATATGTGTTTTGTTGGTATGGTATGAGTCCAGGAAGGGCCCGTTCACCCGAGAGTTGGCATTGAGAATTAAATCCTAACGGGTTTGGGGGGGAGGGGGGCGGCGACCGATATAAACGTGCCCCTGCATACTAATTAGTGCATCTTCCAATTACGGAGAAAGGTTTCTGTGCACTCGGGAGTTTGGTGCATTGATCGATAATGAAAGGTGGTAATTAATCAGGGAGTGAATGGAGATATTAACTAGAGATTATTACAAAACAGTGACGAGGTTATTGAATGTTGCGACGTCTGGGGCGAGAGGGAGACGGGGGAATCCTCCGGGGGTCTTCGTGTCTCCGGGACAAAGGAAAAATGGATGGAAAGTCGGATGAGATCCGATCAATTAGCCCCTCATGTATAGATATTTCAAATTTTTATTTTTTTCCTCATTGAAGTAGTATTGAAGAAAATTGCGAGCTGATAAAAAACATTTGCTAGTTAGTACTTTTTTTAAAATAAATTTTTGAAAAATCACCCCTGAAAAAAAGGGCGTTATCCCCCCTATTTCATTATTTCGAAAAAATTTTATCACCAATCGGTAGCAAATTGTTTGAAGATTTTTGCGAGTTAAGAAAAAATCGTCAATGCACTCCTATTATTGTGTAAATTAACAATTCCAATTTCAACTGAAAACCAGAGTTGATGACCAGAGTTTGTAGCAGAGATGTCAGACAAGATATGAATGTTTTTTTTGGGCTCAAATGAAAGAGCGGGTCGAGAAATGGCGTGCTAGGGCCTCTAAATATGACAAATGTCTCTAAGGATGTCTGTTTTCAATTGAAAAGTAGAGTTGTGACAACATTGCCTAGGAGGGCAATGGGGTCTAGGAGTCTCCCCTGGTTCAAAACCATCTTTAGAGGCCC
>NW_021680424.1:830107-842025 GCF_001412515.2 Diachasma alloeum
GGGGGGGGGGGACAACTTTACGAGCAAATCGCTGGTCGTTGGGGGGAATGGGGTTATAATGACGGCTGTTCATTTCGGGGAGTAGTTCCTCCTAGATTCAATCGCTGGGATTTATCTCTCAATTTTTTTTTTAACAGTTGAGATTTGTCTTCACTTGGGCGAAACATCGTCACAAGCCGAGGGTTCCCAGGGCAAAAGTACACGAGGAGGCACTTGAGAGGGGAATCTCTTCGTTATCGGGTTCAGAAGCCCCGTCACTCAGCCACACAGCTCATCAAGTACTCCTCTTGACGAAACAGTGTCCCGTTTCATTTTTTTGAAATCGTTGAATCAATAGATTAACGGAGGCGTATTATCGCACGACGGAGGAGGGATTCGAAAAATTGCCTACTATTTTTTATGAAGAGAATAATTATTTTTAAAAACTAATGAGAAAAAAGTTAGGACGGATTATTATTTCAAATAATGAGAAAATATTAATTTTCAAAGATTAATTTTGAATTTAGAGACGATTTGTTAAATAATCGAGTAAAAGAATAAAAAATCACATTTCGGGATGTTCTAGGTTTAATTCGATATTGAGAATTCAGGGGAGAACTTTTTTTCTCCCGGTATCTTGACAACATTTCCGCTTTTACTCATTCGTGAGTGAAAAGTCTCGAGAACTCGAGTGGTTTACTTCAACGATAGAACGCACCCCGTGGGTGAGATGAACTACCTTTTAAGTTTTTTACGACACCCGCTGTCGTGAGACGCTGGCCAGATGTTTGCTTCACGTTTCCAATAAAGTCACGTAATGATTGAGAAGGACAGACCTGGTTGGATGTGCAAATAGTCACATTTCAGGGTTTATTGGGGAGAGTTGTAATGAATGATTCCCAAGGAGTCAGTGTTATTCGTAAAAATTAAGAGTTCAAAAGAGCTAATTTGATGATTGCACTGTTGCTTTGTCGATGATTGCGCAAAACCCGACGGAATTTATGATCGAGAGATGAGAAACCGTTAATTCTAAATTGATGAAAACCCTTAAACTCCCGTGATTTATGACAACGACTCGCCCGAGATTTGATTCAACCATTGATAATTAAACCAAGGGTCTTCCTTCAGAAAGGGAGTGTGCAAAAACTTTGAGATAAGCTATGGATGCCAGGCACAACAGGGAAAGATGAGACGATGCAGAGCTAAATTGCCCCGTTGTTGAAAACTGCTGAAAACTTGAGCCATTCGTCTGCAGTGTGGTTGGGCTGCAGGCATATGCCAGTCGTTAAATTAGGTAAACAGCTTATATCCAAGTTTTTACAACTATACAGCACCGTAAAAAGCCCGAAATACTGGGAAACCGAAAATTCTCATCACCAGGGGAGGGGCTGAATTGGCATTCGGTGAAAAGACAAGTCATGGATTTCACAAAAGGGGTGAAGGAGCGATCGAAGAGTCTCGCGAGCGAGAAAATATATTGCAAATAAGATTACGTAGGAGAGTCACCCGTGCCCTCTGCCCCGACTCTGGTAACCCTCGGCAAAAAATATACGGCCCTGAGACAATCCAAAGGGAATAGCTGAAATTCCAACGCGACCCTTCTCTACTTCGTCGCTTGTTTTTTTTCCCCTCTACTTGGCTGAGAGAGGCCATTACGTTGCCTACTTAGCTCGCTCCCTCTTTTGGTAAAGTCGTCTTTTAGTTTTTCCCGGTTGAGTGTCCTCTTTTCTCTCCTCTCTCCCATCTCATCGAGAATTTTCAATAATTACTGCTGGCGAGAGAAAGAAATTGCACGAATTTTCTTAATGACGAGTGCATGACGAAGGGAGTTTCTCGAGGCTCGGCAAAATATCCGATTAAATTGAATCATTTCACTCTGCGGTTAATCCAATACTCAACTTCTAACTGCTCATTCACAGCCAAAGGAGCACTGAATCTCCCGATTATGTTTTAATTGTCGGCAGTCACGAGTGACTCCCGTCGTCGTCATTAATCTTATCCCAGCGGTATTTATTCGCAAAGTGCCCCCGAAGGTTTTCAAGGTTTAACTCCCACCGCGAGGGAGGGAAACAATCCAATAAATAAGAAAAGATTTCCCAGTTTCGGATAGGAAACTTGGATTTATTGGCTTTTTACCGCAATTGCTAAAGTTGTCTACTATTTTGCGACTGCCCGACGATTTGCCTATCCGGGGGGGAGAACAAAACTCCGGATTTCTCTGTTCCACGCGCATTTTGGGAGAAAAACAGAAGTGAATTATAGCGCAATGTGGAGAAAGAGTGCGGTGAATCCCCCCTATTGCTCACTCAAAAGGATAATTCGTGACGATACATTTGAATTTACCGTCATTAGCCTGTAGCCCCATACCCCCACGACTCTTCATTCTAATGCCCACTCGTTTTGCTGCCATTGGAGATTTCCATTAGCTAATTACCACCATTGGATAATCGGTTTCTGTTAACGCTCCCAATATCGAGCCTGTTATCCATTATACTTTTACTCTGTCAATGCTTTTCGCTTTTTGTCGACACCTCTGCATTATTGAAACCACTTTCGATGAAGAGTAAAAAAATCCAGATGATTCATAGGCTTTACATCACTCGAATACCATTTTCAGAATGGGGATATTTTATATAATTGTTCTAATCAGGAAATTACAATTAAAACTAGGGTCCTCAAGACGTTTTAATTTTCATAATGTATTTAAATTCAAGACACCACGCAATAACGTGTTGAAATTAGAATTTTTCAATCATTTTTTTCGAATAAAAAAAATATTTGAAGTTGTTCTTTGGATTTAAACAAGATTTGGAATAAATCAGTAGCGAAGTGGTAAAAGGAGATGAGTCAATTCTGACTATTGACCAGTTTTCAATTAATATCTCGGAATCTAAGGGAGATAGCAAAATTTTTGTTATAACCTTTTTTGTGAAGCCGATTGAGTGCTACAACAAATGTAATTACAAAAATTTCGCTATCTCCCTTAGATTCGGAAATATTCCTCAAAAACTCAACTGGGAGATGAGTCAACTTATCTCTATAACCACTTCCCTACTGAATTATTAAGAAAAAAAAGAATAAAACTTCACGAAATATGGACACCACAAGTTTCAGCTGATTACTCCCATTTAATTACTCCTCCGCACCCCTTCGAATCACTTAGTCTAGGGCTTGCAGCGCCCATAATTCAATTATACTTCTAATACACTCCGCGGCAAAACATTTGTACATGAAAACTCTCGGTTGTATTTATTTACGGATTTGTGACGTTGAAATTAAGTGGAGTGTTTCCGAAAAAATTTTTGAGAGACCCTCGTTGCCTCTGCCAAGCGGTACAAAATCATATATCAAAGGAACTCTTGACAGTCCTGAGGGCGTCTCTCCACAGGCACTATTTTTTTTTTTCTCCTCTCCTCCACCATGTTTGACATTACCGTGGCACAAGACATTCAAGCGCTGTTAGAAATTACTGTTTCTTAATGGGGTAAAACCGACACTGTTTCCCTTTCCGTTTGGTATTTTAAAGATATCCGTGTTCAGTGATCGATTCCACTCCCTACAAACGGGGAGAAATAACCAAAAATATCTCAACGGTGATCGTTTAAATTTTGTTACTTCCTCTTGTGGCAATAGGCAAACATTGTGAAATGGTTATGCCTGCGTATCATGTTATGAAGTATAATGTCGTGACGATAGGGAAGCAGAGGCGCCTACGAATCGCCATCTCGTGTTCCTAGGTAATAAAAACAGCCGGTTTGGTATTGGACGATTGCTTTATTATGCCAGGGAGCGTCATTATTGTGCTGTGAGCTTGTCACTGCTGATGGTTTATTGCTGGCCCTCATGATATGGCCGATGTCGCATGATTTTTCGTCGTAAAGACGACTTATGGATTTTTGACACTGCCATTTCTTCGGTCGGATGCTGCTCCCAATGATCCAAATGAAAAAACGAGCATGTGAATAATGAGAAAAATTCCCCTTCTTGTTTTTTTTTTATTATTTAACATCGCTTTGACCCGGTTGGGGTATGCTGCGATGATGATCAAGACTTTAAATGGTTAAATCTCACCATTCTACCCGGCCGGGTTTTGAACTCGGAACCTTTCGCATGTGAGGCAACGAACTTACCCACTGCGCCAAGCCAGCGGGTTAAAAAAAAAAAAAAAAAAAAAAAAAAAAAAATCCGCTTCGTATTGTCCTCTTATTTATTCATTTATTTCGATTTGAATAGGAGTCTTTCCTCTTATTCTCTTCTTATATTCATATTTCCCAATTTATTTTCGCTCGAATATTTTTTTTATGATTGAAAAAATAATTGAAATGTAATTTAAAAAATTTCTTCATAAAAAAAATAGTTGAAAATATCCCCATCGGTATTTTTCATTCGCCTTGACAGCAAACTATCAGGAATTCAAAGATTCATTCGCCTGAAGTCACAAAATAAAACAAAAAGAATATGTTCAATAAAATCCTCCCCCATAATTTATCTTCACGTATGCAATGCCCATAAAACATATGAATGAGCTAACATACTTTTTTTTATTCGCAAGCATGCTCTCGTCTTGAACGTAGCAAAAGCCCAAAGTTGCGTGAATTTTCTACGAGTGGCCGTTGCGCACGAACGGAGCTGCACATCGTAGCACACAAAAAAAAATTATACGGGGGAAGAAAAAAATTTTTTATGTGCGGTCTAGAACTGTGGCACGTTTTATCCATCTTCCCGTTCATCTCCTCTTTTCTTCACTCCTTTTTCCCCGGTTTATGCTTATCTGATGTTTTCTTTTTCACTGGCATCTGCCTGGTTTTATTTCTTGGCACACTTGCGGCTCTGTCAATTTTATGTCTCCTCGGGCTCAAAAGAGAGTTATCAGGAGATTTCCAGGGGAATTCACAATAAAATGTTTTATTCGAGGCATTTATGCAGATTGGATGAACAATGCGGTGGCTCGAGTGGTGTATTTACCGAAATTCATTCAATCTCATCAACAGGAATATTTTCTGGAATTTTATTTGTCTTTTATTCAATTATTTCCGGGAAATTGTGTCTAAATTCGATGTAAAATCTTGTCAATTTCATTTTCGCGTGGTTTTAAATCTATTTTAATTATTTATATTTTTTAAAATCTCCATTAATTTTTAGGTGAATTAATTTATCATACATTTTAGTTTTTTGAGAATTTCTAAAAAAAAAATAGGAACTAGCACCCTGAATCCAATTAATTCCTGAGAAAATTTACGATCATTCAAGCAGCTTCATTAAAAAATGTGGAAAACATCCCTATTAACCCGGAGATTCCATCAGACTTGAAAAAAACAAACGCATTATCAGGTCAAGTAACAGAACCCGTCGTCCACGCTTCATCAACGCTTAATCCTCAAACTTTGTCTTACTCCATCGAGGGCTTACACTCGGATAATTTTTCTCCTCATCGTCCCTCTCCGATAAATTTTATCGGCTTTTCCTCCAGAATTCACTGGACGTCGGTTTAATTGGAACATCTATTAATCTCCTCCCTCCGGTTGAGAAAAAAAAACCATAAAAAACCGGAAGATCGAGGTAAAACTGAGGGCCGGTGTTAATAACTGTTTACCTCACGCACGGACTTGTACCTCATTTCATTAATTTAATAGGGTCATCAATGGGGTAATAAGTACCTCATTATCTGAAGGAGCTGTGAGTTTTACGAGGGTGTACAACTACGGTTGGCGTGTTCACGGGGACAATTTCATTCTCGTAAATTCATTAATTCGAGTGAATAAATTGTTCAAAATGTAATGATCCTTGGGTGTTTTTAACTGCCTAATAAAATTGTGATGAAGTTGTTGTATCGTCAGAATGTGATCAAGGGGAAAGGGCATGAGCACAGTGAAAATTCCATGGAATTCCGGATTTTTGAGCAGCCCGAGTGCGAAAATTCATCAATTTATTTGAAATTTCCGCAATAAAACTCTTTGACAGCCTCAAATACTGCGCTCTGATTGGCGGAAATCCGAGTGAGAAAAATAATCAATGATATAATTATCAAATTTCAACGAAACCACAATATTCCAACAATTTCCACGGAGTTACCCTGAAATTTAGCTCAAAAAATTGTCAAAACCGTTCAAAATTTCCTCCAATTTCCTCGAAAATTCATCCTAGCACTTCAACCCATGCAGCCAACATTGTAATTCAAACTTGAAGATGGCCCGAATGTTGCGCGCACGGAGGAACGCCTGATTAAGTCACGAACCCACCGACAACGTTATACATCCACTACAGCCGATATTTATGGCCCCCTTGGAGGCTCCGCACAGCGACCACGATCCCTGATGTACGGCTATTCCAAACGCGTGCTGACCGTAAATGTTTTGACGATGGATAAAATGCCCTTATACCCATTCCCTCCTGGGTATTATCGAGAAGGCACAAGTGAAAATTAGGAGGAAAAAATAAGGGAGTGGTTTATACAGTGGGGTACACGCTGGGGAAAATTAGAAGTTAGTGAACATCTCTGTTCTAGCTGGACGGATAGACGGATAGAAGTGAGTGTTGACGAGTGGAGGATGCCTCGTGCCACTCCCCTCATCGTACCCCTGGGAATCTTTCTGGCTATGCTTGTCCAAATTAGTCTATATCGGGCGCCAAAGGGCGCGCTAGAGAGGCCGGATCAGTTTGTTTTTAATGTGTCCACGGTGTTAAATGAGTTGGAGATGAGTGAGGACCGGCTGTCTTTGGTTACACGTATTTGGTTACGATATGTAAACGAAATGTTCAGGGACAGGAAATAGTCAGTTCAAAGGGGAGACAATGAAAATAACCAGAATGAGTTATCACTGCGGATCGAGGCGCGGTTTTTAGAAGTCGAGAATGCGGGCTTCGTTGGGTAATTGATTCCCACGAGAAACGAATTCTAGGGAGGTGTTGCGTCATTGTCCCCTCCCTGCGATGATTTTTTATTAATTTTATTGAGTACGCGAAACGTTGCAATTGGAAAATTTCTCATTTCAAGGAATTTTTTGACCTGAATTTTCCTGATTTTTGTGCATTCTCATGGAATGATTCAACTGAAATGTGACAGCTTAAATTGATTTCTCTATAAAGTTCATTGGAATTTCAGTGAAACTATAATGCAATAAAAATGAGCAATATATAAGTTCAGCGGAAAGTTCTATCCAATTTTAATTAATTTCAATAGTTTCTTCATTCAAAAAAATATAAATGCCCGATGTGCACATGCGTAAGGTAAAACGCAGAGATCAGAAGAGTTTTATGAAGATTACCAGTGCTTCCGATGATCGTTAAACTATCAGAGAGTTTTCTTCCAATTTCTCCGGGCACTTTGGAAGAGGCTTCAATGGCTAGCAACGGCTCTCCTCTCTACTTGAACGACTTAGAATGGCTCCATTGTCGCCGCAATTAATAATGAAATTTTTTATCCCTCTGACATGATCATGTGAGGCACAAGAGGACCGAGGGAAAATCAATTCTAAAGCCCTGTAGCCACCCGTAAAAATCGATTTTCACCGCACGTATTTTTTTTTGGGAGGGGGCATCCCAGTTCCTCGTGGAAACGGATAACCTACCGTTCGTTAAACCGATTTCCGGACATACCTCGGCCTCGTTTCACGTGCAGATTGCCTGCCCCACGCTTAACTCAACAGTGATATTCCGATTTCGCTTGGCGAACCCTCGTCTATCTCGTCCTAGGGTTTTTTGCTGCTCCAAGCGCCTGGATGACGAAGGACTCTGATAATGTGAGAGTTGTCGACGAAACGTATCACGTGAATTTAATCTATTTCAAGTAGCGAGAGGAGTTGAGATATTAAAAAAAAACAAATGTATTTTAAATGACTGAGAGACAAATAAAATGAAAATAATTTTTTTTAAGAATAAAAATTACGTGGGAATTTTTTTATTTGAATTTTTATGAACTTTTTCAATTTTCAGTAAATAATTGAAGAAAAACTGACAATTTTCATTGATTTCCCAATGAAAATGTTCTGAAATTGCAATTCTAGAAAAAAAATTCACATCGAATTCGATTTAAGGGGAAAAAATCATAAAATTTAATCTATTTCAAGTACCGCGGAGGAATTGAGATATAAAAGAAGCAAATGTACTTTAAATTACGCCGTGAGAAAAATAAAAGTGGAAAATACTAAAAAATAAAAATAAAACTCTCGTGAGAATATCAATTTACAGCCCATGAATACATAAACATATTCTGAAAAAGGGGTAATGTAGAACTTTACGTCTGAAAAAAACCATAATTCAACGCTCTGTTAATCATGGAAATTGGAATCTGTCGTAAAAAATACGTTCCAGACATGGTTAATGTCCTCTGGCTTCCAGAGTGAGCCTGAGCTTCATTGTAATTGAAAGCTCCCCGAATCTCCATTAAGTCGTCCAAGTAGAGAGGAGAGCAGTTGCAGGGACGAAATGGCTATAACGAAGAGAAAAGGCATGCAGACTGAAGGGCCTTTTTCAGTGCCTGGATAAATTGGTAGAAAACTCTCTGATAGTTTAACGATTCTCCTGGTCATCGGAACTCTTTAGGGCCGTTGCTGTGTCATCGGAAGCACCGGTAATCTTCATAAAGTTCTTATGATCTCTGCGTTTTACCCGGATGCTCGTGCACATCGGGCATTTGTATTTTTTTCAATGAAGAAATTGTTGAAAGGAATTCAGTAGCGAAGAGGTAAACCGGGTTAAGTCGATTTTGACTACTGACCAGTTTTCATTGAATACCTCGGAATCTAAGGGAGATAGCAAAATTTCTGTTATAACCTTTTTTGCAGAGCCAATTAAGAGCTGCAACAAATGTAATTACGAAAATTTCGCCATCTCCCTTAGATTCGCAAATATTCCTCAAAAACTCAACTAGAGATAAGTCGACTTGAACTGTTTTACCACTTCGCTACTGAATTGTTTGGACTTCACTGTTGAAAATTCTCTTGGAAATTTTTATCGCATTGCAGGTGAATAGCCAGTTTGTTAAGTGAAAACTACTGGCCCAACAGGAGGCAATTAGCGATATCGTAATCTCAGTCGCTCAAGCAATTGTCCTACTAATCTTCGGGAAAAGGGGAAGAATGAGAATGAGGAAGAGGAGAATAATTGCTCAAGACATTGTGACACTTGGGATTTTTTTTTCAAATTCCAACATCCGGCTGGAAATGACTGTGATAACAGAGACGTTAATCTCGAGGAGGTGATGGTTAAAAATAATTGGTTACGTTGAAAATCCCATAAAGTCTTGTCCCATTTTCAGAGACGTGATAAGCGAACGGATATATTGGGGGAGGTTTTTATGAGGCTTCGCAGTGTGAAGTTGATTCTGAAGATGCAATATTCGTGGGTAGTTCTTGGTCTGGTCATTTATCTGGTGGTGGCTACCGGCGGCTGTTACCTCCATGGAAAACAGGTATTGACCCACCACTTTGGCTTTTCGCAAAATAAATTTCTGCGTAGTTTAGGGGGATTGAGGGAGACGATTTTAATCGCTTTTGCTGGATCTCATGCAGGACGACGTAGATCAGATACACGTGATTCATTTGCAGGGATCAGAAGAAGACAATTTGGTATGTGAAATCATAAAAAAAGTATTTTTTTTGTTTCAAATTCATTCGAAAATTTTCTTCGTTTTATACGCGGGGAGAAAAGTAAAGAAAAAAGTGATAAAATGAAATGAAATAAAACAAAAAAAATAAAATGACAAAATAAAAAAAAAATTTAAATTTAAAAATAAAATAAAATAAAATTCAAGTCTTGTTTAGTAATTTCTCTCAAATTTTAGTCCTCGTGTGTAATTCCTCTGATTTATCTGCAATATTTCGATATTTCTAGGCGGACAGCGAACAAGAAATCATCGAAATTCACATTCCATCAGACGTAGACAGAAGAAAACGTGAGGTTGATAGTGCTAAGATGGAAAAGAGCTGCAAGACAGATGCAGACTGCCTCGAGGGCTGGCGTTGCGACGAACTATTGATCTGTCGTGAGTAATCGAACCGCTCTTGGTACTGAGTTCATCATGGAGAATCGACTTTACGGGATTATAAACCTATTTTGTACCCAGACCCCGCGAGAACTTCAGAAAATGGACTGCTTGAGACATCGGAGGACACTAATGAGACTGAAAATGTCCTCGAAGAGGCCCCACACTCCACTCACTCCGTAATTATCCTCAATATTACATATGGCTCTTAAGAAGGGATTAGTCAACCACCGAATTTTCTATTCATCGATTTATAACTGAAATTGTGTCGCTAGACGTGTAATAAATATGATGAAAATCCCATTTGGTTTCCAATCAATTGCATTTTTAGTGACGAAATCCCTCGAAATCTCAGTGAAACTATAATTTTTCCCCGAATTCACTCACCGATTCCCGAATCGACTTATAGAATTTAAGTGATTGTATCGTCATTTTTGCACTTGAGATTCAGATAAAAATTACGGAATGCTCTAGAAAAATTCCGTGACAGAATATTTCTCTCCGTGTGCAAAAAAAATTCTACAGTGACGAACGGCCTCAAATTAAATCAGAAAATCCCCTAATTGATATAATCCCCTCCCAATTTCCTATAATTCCTGGCAGTCATGAGAATTAGGTGACGACGCCGGAAGACTGATAGTTGAGCACGATCGGATCTCATTAACGTGAGAGTCTCCGAAAAAAACTTGCGAAAAGAATCGAAAGAACACAAAAGAGCTCCTCGTAAATTGTTCCGTAACAACTGTTCCCATCGAACCCCCAGCATCCCCAAGACCGCAAGTGTACAGATTCGATGGAAGAAATTCACAACATAGATTTACACTTAAAATCAATTAGCCGCTAATTGATCGAACCCGATGGAGCTGGGGAAATTGAAAGTTTCCGGGGTTCTTCTCCGTCACTCTGTTTTTATCATTATTAGCCGCGGTGATATTGATCCACTCGGAGATGAGTGACTTGCAGAACTGTGATTAAATATTGAGAGAGAGAGGGAAGAGTTGGTAAGAGAATACGTTCACCTTGAACAGCTTCCCCCTGAGTGTTTAAAATACTTCAGGTTGAAAAAAAAATTGCTTATTTGCTCGACGCCATTCCCTATTCTCTCGGCTGTTAACAGGAAACGTCAGTTATGGAAACTGTTATTGTTGTATATTACGAGAAATTTATGACTGCCCAACGGGGAAATAGGAGTCTCAACATCTCCAAACATCCACTGGTAACTTGCTAATGAAATTTTTTATTGTCGGAGATCTAAAATTAAAGGAAGAAGTAATTTATCCATTTGGTATTTGGTAATTATGAAGTATTTTAGACAAAAAAAAATGTTCTCTTTATCTTTATGAACGTCAATTTGATGTGACATCAAAACTTTCATAAAATTCCTCATTCATTTTGGGAATTCAACGGAATTGATTTTCTCATATCGAGCAATTTTGGAATTCAAGTGCAACTATTCCTTAATTTTCAAAAAATTTCTTGCAGTGCACTTGACACATCCCCGGTAATTTCCTCCCACCGCAACCGAAATCCATCACCCCCAGTATTATCGAATGAGCGCAAACATTTTACCCGAAAAAAAAAACTGGACGGAGGGTACTTTAGAGACTACATTTAGCAGGACGGCAAAATACTTTTCCCGTATAGGTTTCGTTTGAAGGCAATACTAAAAGCTGCCCTTGTCGGTCCTCATGAGAATAAACGTGAAAAAATGTGAAGGAAAAACGTGAAAGAGAAATATCAAGAGGAAGAAAGTTTTAGGGTACCTTTGTGCATGAAAAAATTAACTCGAAAATTTTTTTTACCATTCTCATTCGCCTTTTTGTTCCCCCTCCGAGCCCCTCCAGTCGCCCCCCTCCGCCCCCCTGAGCGTTTATGATCCACCGTAAATGGCAGTTTTTACAGGCTGTCATTTTTTCACTGCTAAAACGACAATGAGGGGGGGGGGGAATTTTTTTAA
>NW_021680424.1:843832-845838 GCF_001412515.2 Diachasma alloeum
GGGGGGGGGGAATTCTTTTAATCGGGAGGAATAACGAGCATTAGCACTTGGGGACGAGTTTATGAGCCGATTGATCCGAGACGGCGACAAGGGGAATCGCTTAAGCAGGTGGATGTTGGGAATTCATGTTGGTTTGGTTTGTTACATTGAGAACGTAATGCACGGAGACAGTTATACCGTGGCTGGACGATATATTGCCGAGTGTTAAGTGGCTCGCCCAGCGTGCCGTATCCAAGGAGTGCGGATTCTCCACGTGCTGAGGTACAGATGCTGATTTGGGGGCGACACGTATGTGGTACAGGGAGGAGTATTAAAGTGACCTTGAGAACGTGTTGAAACACAAAAAAAAATTAAATTTTATGCACAATTTATTCGTCGCTTTTAAGGGAGGTGAATAAGATTTTCAATTCGATTGAGGGGGGAACAGATTTCACTGAAAATTCAAGAAATTCCAGATTTTTTAGCTGCAGGAAGGCGAGAATTTACTTGAATACAAAACTAATAAAAATAGAAATATTTAGCTTTAAATTATGCTGAACTTGCAATTAATTTGAAATAACAAAGATTTTCATGGGATATTTTTCCGTCAAATTGTGAAATTTCAGTGGAAATGTCACGTGATAAAAATTCCCAAAAAATGTTTTTTCCACTCGAGAATTTTATCGTTCAAATGAGCGAAATTCCATGAAAATTACCCTCAAAATTTTCTCTCCCTGTACCAGCGCATGAAATATTCCTCCTCATGATTACACGATTACGAGGAGTATGAAGAGGAGGGAGTAATCATCTCAACCGTAATATCAACCTTCTCCTCCTCATTTCAACAGTTTAATCAAGGATCCATTCACAATGCCCATTAGTTCATGCACGTGTTTGTCGTGGTACAGTATGAATTTAGTGTTTAGCCCGGGGAAAAAAAAGGCCGAGGGATCTACGGTGGCCGACGCGATTCCGGTAGTCACGCGCGAATGGCCCTTTATTCCGGTTCGTTGGAAAATCGGGATGCGCGAGGAATTCTCATCGACCCCACTGCCAATGCAACGCCAGCAATGCCCACGTATAGAAGTGAATTTCTACTCTATATACAGCCAGTGCCAGTGGGTTTGTCCCAATGTACGCTCTACCGCCACTTTATTTTCGTTGGGTGAACACCCCGTACCGGGTTCACGACACGCCAAATTTATTTCCCTGACACTCGTGGAGTTCTATCGCCACCGCGATAAATAGAATAATTAAAAAATGAAAAATAAACAGGTGTTTATCCGACTGTGTTTTATTCTCATTGAATTTTTGAATTTTTTTTTAATAAATAAAATGCCAAACAATTTTTCACACGCATGAGAATGCAATCAATGAAATATTTTATTGGAAGAAAAAGAGAAAATGAAAAATATCACAATTTTCCGGTGGAGAAAAATATTTGGATAAAATTTTGAAATTATGTTTTGTGCTCATTGATTTTTTTTCTCATTTTTTTTAATAAGCAATTTTTTACGCGCCTAGGGAGAGTGCAATCAATGAAATATTTTTATTGAAGAAAAATATTTGAAAAAAATGGAAAAATATTTTTTGTTCTCATCGATTTTTTTACATAATCGGAAGTTATTTCTTATGAGGGTCACATATGCCCTTATAATAACTCGTTTTACTTCTGTTATAATTCGTAAGAGAAAAAAAAAGAAGAAATTTCTGTAGAATTATTTCTTACTTCACTCAGAAACCCCCCCTAGCCCAGAGTAAATCCATTATTGTTGACCCTAAAACCAAAAAGACCATAAACCAATATTTCGAAACATTATTAGACGAGACTGGCGTGGTCAAGAATACCAGGGAGTAGCATCTCCCATTTTTATTTATTTTTTTCCAGGATAATGTCCCGCAAAATGGCCGCTTTAGTATGATATACGTATCACTTACGCAGCGTGATAATGAAAAGATTTGCCCGGGGAGCTTAATGTGACTTCCATAATGCCGCTTACAGGGATCCAACCCCCCCCCCCCCCCCC
>NW_021680424.1:845850-846925 GCF_001412515.2 Diachasma alloeum
GCGTTATATTTCCCTTTATTTCGTTTCATCTCTTCGGCAGTTGTATCGCACTTATTTTTATATCCATTTTTTTTCGCTTTCCTTGTGACACCGGGGATAATAGAAGACTTCAAAGTGCGTGATGTCTCGAATGCTGGGGTATTTTCACTGATACGTGTGGAGTCAATAGAGGCTGTAGTGGACATGGGGTGGCGCGTCGGGGAAAAAAAAATCTGAGCGACGTGTAACAATGTAACGACTTCTATTCAGCATTGTCTAGTCTGTGTCATTGTTTTTTTGGGGAAGGGCTCTTCTTATCATTGCGGCGTCTATGCAATCCTTGACACAAGTATTTTTTCATTTCTTTCTTTTTTCAATTGAGGATTTTTATATTTTTCGTTTCTTCAATATTTGTATTTTCTAATTTTTTCCCACTATATCCGACCCTCACAAGGCCCTCGTGAGGGCCTCCAATGACCCTCCAAGACCCTCCCACGACCTTTCCATCAACATTTATCATAATATCATAATATTCCTGTCGTCTCCATCCGCTTCTGAATTTTCCTTCCCTTCAACTGAACCCAAACATTCTTTATCTATTTCTTTACGCTCAAAAGTGCCATCACACGTTCATAATGCTGACACTGATGTTTATCTTCTTTAAAAAAAAAATCAGAAACGTTAACCAGTTGTGATCGCTCCGGATATCGGTTTCCACTGCAGAGGCATTACAATGGGGGTGTCCCCAGGTCATAAAATATCGGTCGTTACTCTGTAACTATAAAAGTAAGCCAGCGAGAGAGGGGCGCGGGAGGGGGCGGGGAGGGCGAGGGGGAGTTGGTAGGTGGCTTAGGTTCCCACAGGTCAATCCCCCGGTCGTTATCATTTTACTAGCCCTAAACGGCCGCTGCCGAATACTCAACTGACTCTAGCCCTCCAGCGATTTGCGGCTCCCCGACTCTTTCCATTCCAACTACATCCACACACGCGTTTTCGTGATGCTTCACTGATTTCGTTACTCACATCTATTTTCGCTCACAGTCTGGGTCCTTGCAATGACATTTATCCATTTTTTTTTTTTTTTTTTTTTTTTTTT
>NW_021680424.1:847127-862031 GCF_001412515.2 Diachasma alloeum
GGGGGGGGGGGGCGAGTATTATTGTTTATTCGTCTTTTTGTTTTCCTTCGACTTCGCGTTTTTACTCTTGTGAACCTGACGATCTCTGCATGACCTAAAAGACCTTCACGTGACCTCAAAGCATCAGTATTCGCATTATGAATCAGTGGCAGAACACTTCGGTAGCGAAGCGGTGAACCGGGTAAAATCGATTTTGACTTTCGCCAGTTTTTGATAAATATCTCGGAATCTAAGAGAGATAACACAATTTGTTCATAGCCTTTTTTATACCCCTCAATTGGCTCTACAAAAAAGGTCATGACAAAAATTTTTCCATCCCCTGTAGATTCCGAGATATTTGTCAAAAACTGGCCAATACTCAAAATCGACTTCGCTACTGATTTGCACATAAAAAAAATGAAAAAAGAATGTTTGCCTTCAATAAAAAGGAAAAGGAATTCACTCGCAAAGAGAGATGACAGGAATATTCTAATATTTCTCAAATTGAGTGAAGAAAAGCAAATAATGTTCGGGGATTACCCCATCACCTCGCCCCACGTAATTCAGAAGCCCTTAATAAAACCGAGGAGAATTCCAAACTCGTGAACACGCGTATAATACGAAAAGTCACGGCGAGAGCGTTATCGTATTCTCGGGGCACAATCTCACAATCGGGCGAGTGAGAGGTGCGATCGGTGAGCCATGGGATTGGATCATCGGAATGTGCGTCTGATCTGGCAGTGCGTGTGACGATGAGGGATACCACCCTCCCTCCTCCCTCAATGGTTCTCCACGCATCCGATTCTCTCGTCTCACCCGAGGCAGTCAGCAAGGAGATCCTCGCATTTTCCCCATTCTCACTTTTCTCACTTCCCCCCCCCCCCCCCCCNCCCCCCTCAGAAAACCATTCATTCTCTTGCTGCTTGGGCTCTCACAAGATTTCCCGGGTGTTTTCATCACGCACTACTGTGGAAAAGGACTGGGCTTTAATCTAAGCTGGCGGTACGTGAGGTGTTTCCCTTCGCACAGATATATCTTATGCAGATGTCGGGTAAACTCTGTTTTTTTTTTATTGAAGCGAAGTTGCAGTGAAAATTGGTGAGGAAAGTGCTCTAGTTCTTCACATTTTTTGATCATTTTTCTCAGATTATCATTTCAAAAAAATTTGTCATTAATAATCAAATTAAATGGAATTGCAGGTCAATTATTCCATAAAAATTGATGGAAATAATTTTTATCCCAACAGTGTAATTAAATCATCAATTTAGATCAGATATTTCACGATGCATTTGATCAAAAAAAACTATTCCTTACATTAGAACAAAGTTTATTTACTTCAAATAAACCGTTAAAAAAAATTTCACATTTCAATAAAAAAAATAATTCACTGCAATACGCTATCTAATTCAATTTTGACGTTACGTCTTCTCGTCTCATCATTTCATAAACCCTCAAATCACTATTTGATCGATAAAATTCCATTCCTCTCCGATGATTGTCCCACCGCATCGCAGGTGTACTTCAGCAATAGAAAATTCACCCAAGACTCATGATTTATGGTATTAGACATGCGACCCATCCGAGAAAATCCGATACCACAATTTATATATCCCCCGGAATACATGACTTACACGTCTGGTAAAACTGCCAACAGATTTTCTATGCACGTCTATGGGAATATCAGTATAAACCCCCTCCGACCGAGATTTGTAAAACCAAACGTTGATCTTTTGTATATCCCGTGTATTACCGAGGGGTCAGACATTCTCCAGATGCCACAGACGACCCACCATCATCACTGATCCCAACCGACTCAAACGTGTCCCTTCTTCCCCACCCCCTCAACCCCCCAGTTTTGTTATTCCTCTCTTGAGCTCACTTAATTCCACCTTTGTATCTTCGAGTGGATAGCCTGTACAAATGTGCACTCGTTTTCTACCTCGGGAATATGGTTAACGAAACTCAGTAACATCCATTAATGTTGCTTGAGCCCGTATGAGGGTGGCAGTAAGGATGAGAGATGAAGTTACACAATAACACGTGTTTCTGTTTGAGTTGAGTTTCGTACCTGGACAATATTTGTCGTCAAGTTTCTATTGGTGTCTGGGTAGACTAAATCATTGGGGTATAATTGATAAATATGTATCTTCGTGAAGCAATTATCTGTCTGTTTAATTTTAAAACGGGGAGAATTTTATATTTTCAAAGGCCAAAAAAGTGTAAGATCTTGGATTTTTCCGGGGGGAAAATCGACTTTTGCCAAAATCGAATTTTTCCGCCGAGTGAACGTCGATTCTGTATCTACTGACGATTCTGATGCTAATGAAACCCACGGAGGCCCCAGAAATGTCGAAATAAAAAATTTTCATTTTCACCTGGATCAAGGGTCAAATTTTTCAACTAATAGAATTCATTAATTTTTTTAAATAACAGAATTTCTGAGGTTCAATGCCATCCCAAAAACAGACAAGATATCCTGCCAAGTGAGCCTGGTACATAATCGCTTGTCGTTAAGCGCAGTTGCTGCACAATGCGAAGCAACTTGATTCCACCATAGCACCCCTATTGTCTTCACGAGTGACTCCAACGGTTTAACCTGGCGACGCACTCTCATACGCTCAAACAAATCCGTTGTCGCCCATTTTGTCCGCACAACGGCAATCCACTGCACGTCTTCAAGTATCGATCGTTTCAATGCCAGGAGAGTCTGTCAGCAATGGACCATGCCACGAAAACTTTACGATGTGAAAAAGTTCATCGGGACCTCGACATTATCATCCAAACAATGGAATAAAATTTCAATTGTTGGGGGAAACTAACGACTGATTTTTGTCTTTCGAGTGAGGGATATTTTTTTTCGCTTCTGGTTAGTGAACTCATCCGTTATATTAGGAGATTCATCGTGGAAATGTGACTAATTTTTTTCTTTTAACGACAATATCGAAATTAGGTATTTTTAAACAAAAACTTTTCCACTGTGTCTCGAGTCATTGCACCCGAGAATCGCATTAATGTCATCGTAAAACTGTAATATGACTTCTATTTTTGTTTCTCCGATTGCCACCACCGGAGGAAAGCTCTGGTAGCGGCAGATAGAAAAGCAATCCTTCGATCCGAGAATAATTAAAGCTTGACAGTCGCGAACAGGTATAGCCGAGGAGTGTCGCCTGCTCCAATCCACCGGCCTCACTCCTCCCCTCAATTTCTCCTCTTCCTCCTCCACCCCCACCCCACCCCCCCCTGCCTTTTCCGTCCGTTATCCGGGTGAGCGAGTCGAATATAAATTAGCCAGTGGAGTTGCGGAGAAATAGGAGAGTACCATCGTCTTCGAGATATAGGCTACTCGAGAGTATCCAAAGCCCTATCTAACTTTGGCACTGGGCTGTCTCATTGGTGTGGGTGCTACCCAAGCGTTAGTTTGTGGATTGTAACCATGAGGATATTCATCAGTTGGAGAATGCAATTTTGGACGTGACTTCATTTCCGGTGTGATCAGTCAACTTTTTCATCAGCTCATATGGTGAATTTTTTCGATAGTTTTAATAAAATCGCCGGAGTCTGGGGAGAAGTTTTAATTCGAAAACGTGAAGTTTGCGATTTGAATTTTCTACTGGGAGAGTATGTCATTGGAGAGAGAAAAATTCGCTTCTAAACTTGATTTTTTTCCTTTTTTTAAACAAATTTTTTCAATGAAGAAGTTTTTGAAAAATGAGTGGAAATAAATAACTGGAATTATTATGAACAAAAATCTCCTTTCTTTTAAAATCCATTTCATAAATGAATATTTACGAAACAAAAAAAAAGAAATAACTAAATGAAATTTATTAGAATAAAGAATGACTATTCTTATCGAAGAAATTCGTTTTTCCCAGTAATCGAGGGATAAAAAAATCATATCTCGCTATTTCCATATCTCCAATCTCCGATGCTTGTCAATCTATCCCAATAATGGTCTCAATCCCCCCCTTAAAAAATGCCTCCCAAGAGTTTAGACTCACAACAATAATTCTCCTCCGCTCAATTTCGAAAGGAATATGTTTGCCGTGGAATACGCAACTGAGATTCGTTTCTCGTTTTACATATTGTTTGTAGGAGCGGAGAGGGGAATACACCCTTCAGTGATCCACAGATGGGCTTCTTCCTCCTCGATTTCAGTATCAGTGAGTACCTAGAGTGCGGAGGGAGACACAAGAGAACTAAAATTTTGGGTGTGTGTTGCATGGATGATGGCAATATGCAGGGATTTCCAAGGGACGGAGGCACCCGAACGGAATATAAATGCAGTTATTAGAAACGTTTGGTGACGTACACGTAAGTAGCCATGGGGTTTGCCACGAGGTTCGTGCTACTTTTGCAAATCGAAAATGATGTCGACAAAGAACGAATGGTTGTAAAAGGTAGAGGGGAGTTGCAATAACACGATAAGGTTACTCACAGCGGCCAATCTACATGCAAATCCACCTTTTTGGGGTAAAGAGTCTACCGCCCGCCACTTCACTTGCCAAATAAATATGGGGGATAATTCGAGTATCTGAACCTGATGACTTTCAATTTCGAGTTTGACAGCCCCATGCAGAGAATTTTTTTTTTGCGGTGAATCAAAACGAAAAAAGAGTGGAACAATTCAACTATTGACTATTCTCTGCAAGAATAAATTAATAAATTAATAAATTATTTCATCATATCTCGTTAATAAATTATTTTCCATTCATTTCTATCCTTTCTAATGGAATTTCATATTTTTAGCTACAAGAAAACGACGATTTCATAAACTTGAATTTCCTATCAACACATGAATATTCAGTAGCAAATTATGATGAATTTTCAATGAATTGTGAATTGAAGAAGATATTTATTCAAATTGTCCCGAATAATGACCGGAAATTAACAATTTCCATTGATTTTTCCAACTAAAATGCAATAAAAATAATCAAGCGCAAATAATTTCACCACCGTGATGACAATGAATTAATTACAATCTGAATAAACGTCTTATGCTCTCAATAAACCTCCAAAGTTACCCGAAAATCCAAATGGAACTTTTCACACAATAGAAAATGTGACGATACCCAGAGTTGAAGTGACGTTTATAGGGCTGAAACTTTTTGAAAATGCAAATCCACAGGAACAAGGAGTCTTACTCGGTGAAATCCACCAGACATCACCCACAAAGTGACAAGGCTCTGACTTTTCGTTGAGATTTACCACTGAATACAGATATATCCAACCAAACTATTATCTTGACTCGCCTTTCTTCCTCCAACTTTTGGGGGAAAATTTTGCACCCGCTAAACTTCTAAATCCGCGTATCCATAATACTTTTTTGATACTTCTGAAGAGAGCGCCCCAACGTTTCCACTAATGCCCACAGGATATATCGTATTATCACAATCTTGGAGGGGAATGGGCAAATCCGTTGAAAATCTCGTCAAGTTTCCACTCTTGTTCTCATGTTCATGAAGAAATTCCTCCCGAGAAGTGCATCATTATATATTTTCCGGAGATGATGAATATTCACGGAAAATCATTCTATCCATTCTCATTTGAGTAGCTGTGCTTCAACGGAAACAATTAGGACCAGAACCCTTGTGCCTTCCTAATCCACGAGATCGTCGGTATAATCCCTATGAATATAATTTACTCCTCTGAATGCATGCCAAAATATAGATAGGGCTATTTCACTCGTACATCGGACCCTCGAAAAACTCTATTGATTTATTCATAATTGAAAAAGACTTCAGGTGCAATGAACGCGATATTGCGGATAAGTAGAAATGAAAACGCCATTTTTTTTCGTCGTGAAAGTCCAAAAGTTGATGGAATAACGTGAATTTCCAAGGATGGAGATAGGCACTGGCCCGTACGACACTTAATCCACAAAACTGGCACAATCCCAAGCACACGTATGGGCGCCCCTTGATATTGCAGCCATGGATTAACACGATTTCTGTACTCTATCTGTCTTTATCTTCTCCCCGCTATCTAACTCCTGTCTCGTCTGAGAAAGTCGAAGGGGGGGAGGAGGGACAAGGTCGATATGAACGTTCCTCGGTGCACCTCTCGCCCCGAAACATTCCCCCCCCCCCTGAACTTCGCACTGATTGTCTGTCTTTCATTATCACTCCCGAATTCTCACACTCCCCCCACCTTCGCCCACTAATGAGACCGAATAGTTGAGATATTTTTGACTGATAACTGCCAGGCTCGTGGCAGGTGTCTTCTCCGTTTTTATGATGAGTGCAATTTTGGAAAGGAAAATTTAATTTTAGGAATGAATTCGGTAGCGAAGTGGTAAAACGGTTCGAGTCGATTCATCTCCCAGTTGAGTTTTTTGGGAATATTTCCGAATCTAAGGGAGATACAGGAATTTTCGTGATTACATTTGTTGTAACTCTCAATTGGCTCTACGAAAATGATTGTAACGAAAATTTTGGTATCTCCCTTAGATTCCGAGATATTTATGGAAAACTGGGCAATAGTCAGAATTGACTTGAACCGGTTTACCACTTCGCTACTGAATTAATTTTCGTTTTTAGGAGAGTGAAAATTAAGATCCAGAAAAAATTATGCGGATTTTTATGAAATAATTGAATTTAAATTTATGATTTCCATTTATTTTTCATAAAATTGTGAATTTTTAATTATCAAATTCTTTGAAATTTCAGCCAAAATTATTTAAAAGCTGAAAGTCTTAATTAAAATCCGAAAATGAAGGGATTTAGTCCCTAACTTTTACTAATCGAATACCTAAAGTTTATAATAATACAAGTTAGGACAATAATCACTAGAAATCAATTCTATAAATCCCTAAAAATTGAGAATAAATTCATAAAAATTACGGATCATTCATTTAAAAAAAAAAGAAGCTAAAGTTTGATCAAGCCATAAAATAAATAAAATTCCCTCTAAAATGACCAATTCCACGCCCCCTTATTCGATTCACCTCCCATCAATCCCAAAGAAAACGAAAAACCCACGAAGGAAACACGGAACAAGAATGAGAAAAATTGTTATATGATAGAAGTCGGAAATTGAAGCTCGGGAAAAAGTTCGCCTCAACGATTAATCTAGCCCCCAATAATATTTGTCTGAACCGGTGGATGGGAACGTCTGCTTATAGTCCTCAATCGCCCTTTTACCTCTTTCTCCTCTTCCTCAACTACTCTTACATCTTTTTTTCCCTCTGTTTTCCCCCTTTTTTTAGCTACCATCTCCAGCGGGAGGAAACTGCGGTGTGAGCAGCCAAGCGTAACCGAAATTGGCTCTTCGACCACTAGTCAGATCCACACGGATGCTCAAAAACTCTTTATCCCAGGCGTCGTTCTCTTTAATTCGCCGGCTTCTCTCTCTCTCTCTACCAGACTATCTTGTCGATTAGTCCGAACATTTCCCATTGCCACTGGAGACGACTTTCGATTTCCTTAACCCACCGCACCCCCCGGAGTTTTTACCCCCCTCTTCGCGAGAGTTGTGGATGGCAATTATGGAAATGTCACCGATAAACCCATCGCGTCATAGGCGATTATGCTTTATCACTTATTTTCCCTTTCAGCTCCAGCGAACTTCGTTATTTTCCTCGTGAGGAAGGCAAATAATAAAATGGAATTGAAGTATTTTCCTCTCCCTTTCCCCGCCGATAACTGAAATCTTATCGTATCCAATTACCAATTAAGAATTAAAAATACACTGAGGCTTCCCTAGCCCTCAATTAATGAAATCCATCCGCTAATTGATGAGTGGAGCTTCCATTCGAAAACGTCAGGGTAACACGCGAGGAGCACGTGCTGCCATCAGCGTGAACTTCCGAGAAACCGTTCAACGGACGTCGCGAGTGGTTGTCGGTTAAACCAATGCATCGTCGGTAAAATGGCGAGCTTCGCTCGGAAATGCTCTGCTATCGCTCGTATCGAGTAACCACTCATCGATATTTTGCAAAATATGAACGATCTGATCCTCGATTTTTTTATTCATTCATTTTATTCGAAAGTATTTTCAGTTCTATGAATTATCATGGAACAATTCAGCGAAAGTTCACCAGTGATTTTTTCATGAAATTGTGAATTTGCAATGTCGGAATTGATAAGAGTTTACAACAATTATTCCCCGTAAATAAAAAAAAATTCAACAGCCAAATGTCGAGAAGAATTTGAATGAAAAAAAAAACTAAAATACTTGGATATCCTCAGCATTAAATAATTCAAAAGTTCTCCATTCATGTTAAAAATTGATCTGTATCCTGTCAAAAAAAATTTTCTGTCGAAAGAAATCTTGCTATCTTTCTCTAGATCCACAGATTCCTCAACAACTCAACTAGAATTCCCTTTCCGGAGATTATACTTCACGCTTGTTCATCGAAATTCCAGATAGATCAATCATGGAATTTTTCAACAACATTCACCCAAAATTTAAGGTGTAATTTAATACGAGCACGACCCATTCCATCACTCGAATGTTTCACCGATCAGCTGACATTCGTGCGTTTTGAAAACGGACATACCCAGTCACGACATCATTATTCAAACGGTCACAACGGCATTCCAAAATTGTATCTCAAATGATGATTAATTGCCCAAAGATTGGGGAGAGTGACGTTTCAAATTTCCAACGAGAAATTTTTCATTTCCAATAGTGGCCTAAAAATTCTAACTCGTTCTGCAAGTATTGAAATTATCATTCGAGTTGATTCTGTCGTCTCCGATTATTTCTGCACCAGTTGAAGTGATAGATTGCGCAGGATAACAATCCACCCCCTGAATTATAACAGTGCGTATTCGTTGCGTTTTTTGCTTACCGATAATCTCAAATTTCAGGAGGTGATCGTGTCGGCAACGATTGTCCATCGTATAAGTAAACAAGAAATTCGTGCCCAAGGTATTGCGTGTAGCTCGGTGGGTGGTTGTCATTCACGCACCCCTTAACCATCGTCACGGTGCGTGTTAAAAGCTCGTGCATAATGTATACGCATAATCGCATGATCATCGCCAGGCACGACAGAAAAAAATGAGGAAGAGTGAAATTTTGTGATAACAATATTTCGACGGTCTTTGGAGATTTAAATCCACAATTGCGACATTTCTACGTTAATTCCAAGTTTTTTCCGGGTTTCAATTCGTAATTTTGTGATTTCAGTTCAATTATTCCATGAAAATTAATAAAAATTATATTATATTGTGGAATTTTTGATTAATTAAAAATTCCAGAATGTATTTACTTGAATTTTTCATGTTTCTATGGATTAATTAAATTGAATTTACAATATTTACATTTTGTTTTTGTGATAGCAATATTTTGACTGTCTTTGGAGATTTACATCCACAATTGCGATATTTCTACGTTAATTCCAAGTTTTTTTCAGGTTTCAATTCTTAATTTTGTGATTTCAGTTCAATTATTCCATAAAAATGACTAAAAATTATATCATATTATAGTTTTCAATTAATTAACAATTCAAGAATGTATTTACTTAAATTTTTCATATTTTCATGGATTAATTAAATTGAATTTACAGTTCCCATTGATTTCACCATAAAATGTTGAATTTGTCATGAGAAAATTCCGCAAAATTCCTTGAAATTTCCGCCAAACTCTTCCAACATTGTCATCCGTGAGTTCATCCGCGCAAAACATTTTTCCTCTCCGACGTATTGTCCTTTTTTTTAGTATAACCCCTCAAGCCACAATGCTTCCGTGACGTCTACCAATATAATTATAATATTACACGGGAAATAGCGTCGTTGCGATAGCGCGCTGCGCGACCAGAAAACGCCAGAGGGTTACCCGCAGCAAGAGCTCACCGTTCTGCATAATTAATAACAACCCCGCATGCCCGTACTCATATCATCCCCAGAACTTCATTAAATTTATTTCTTCTATTTTTCCCCCAAATTAAAAGAGTATAACGGAACATACGGAATTATGAAATTACGTTGGAAGAGTATTCAGCTTCCGCAATAGTCTCATATCACGATGGAAAGGAGAAAAAAAATGGGGAGGTGAGATGGATGATCGCCAAAGAGTCAAGCCAGAGAGGAGGAGAGACGGCTTATAACGTATTCGACTAACGCAAGAAATAGATTTATTCTCTGGTTTCCCTCTCTCGTACGACAAAGTTGTATCCAAGCTTATCCTCATATTATTTATTCCATCTCACTGGAATCTCCGGAATTTTCAGCTACGTCCGAGCATTCGGAAATTTTGTACGTAAAAAATTCGGGAGAAATTGCCAAATGGAGAAGTATCTCTGCGGGAATGGTAAATTGAAATAAAATTCTGAAGAGCTCAGCTTTTTATTCGGCTATACTCCCTCGTGACCAATTGGGTATGACTATTCATCATATAAAAATGTTGATATATTTTTCGGTTTAGAACTCTAAATTGAGAATTTCAGTTCAATAACTCCATGAAAATGATTATAAATAAAAAAAAATCTGGTATTTTTCGTGTTTTCAATGGAAATTTCAGCAAGTCGAGGAATTCTCGTCTTTTTGCAGTTACAAAATTTGAAAATTCATTGAATTTTTTATCCCCTATTTTAAAAAATCCTAACGAGAAGAAATACAATAATTCACCTGTTCGTTTATATCGCGACAGCCCGAAATATAATTCTCCGACTGCCATCGTGTACTGAAAGTAGATGCAGCCAATTCTATCCCCCAGGTAACAGCATTTATCGCGCGAACGACGCTTGAATTTCATATCACGTGCTATTGGGGAAAAATTCAAACAGTCGAGCGCAAAATGATGGGGGACAAGTCACATGATCAAGTGGTCTAATAAACCAATGACAGTTGGACTTTATTTCCGGTGAAAATACAGACTGAAAAGGAGTGAAAAGTACAACAAATGAAAGTACAATGTTGTTGGTAGTAATTGAGCTATTTGTTTAACAGTTTCTGTAAAGGGGGTGCATTTAGGGAGGACTTTGTTGACCCAAATCTATAATTGAATCTGGGAAATGGAGACTGGCAAGCCGACTTCGATATACCGCTCATGTTGGATAACATTGTGGGTTTTACGAGGGTGAAAAATAAAATGTTGGAAAATAATTCCAAGACAAACGATACACGGAGAGAGACAGAGAGAGAAAAAGGGAACGTTGATGGGAATTTTCAGGAGAGGTGTGAGGTGTGATTACACGATCGCCACCTGTCGGAATCTATAATTGAATCTTGAATTCACCCGGCGCAAGAGCCCAGAATGCGGGAAAAAGTGGAAAATATCGGCGAAGATGGAGAAAAAAAAATACTGAGATTGAAATATTTGTTTTGTAGTAGAAATAAAAGGATTCTCCGATTTTAAATGAATGATTGATTCTCCGAGTTTTGGAGTGAAGTGAAAATTATAGAAATCCACCAGAGGAGATGCCAACATTTTACAGAAGACTTGTGCATCATGCCCAGGTGAATGAAAGACCCGAGATAAAAACGAATAATGGAAATTGAAAAGAGGGAAACAATAATCTTGTGCGAGGCACATGGGAAATCTCGAAACTATTATCATACTTTATGGTACCTCTCCAGTGAAATTGAATGGTTTTTCGAAAACGACGAGTGCAGATGGAATAGCCAATTGAGTATCAAACTTTCAAAAGCTCACCAGAATTATTCAAATTTAATTATCCCATGGACAGAGAGAGAGAGAGAAAAAGAGAAATGTCAACATCATTGAAATTGAAAAATTCAGTTTTCATATCCATCACGAGAAAATTTATTCCGCAGCAAATAGTGATACCACCGACGAAGGTTTTAAATAAGTTATGATGCACTGTAAACCTCATCCCCTTATTTTTCACTATTTTTTTCCGAAAAACAAAAAAATTGAAAAATATTTCCACGCCCGCACAGTATCGTAGTATTATTCTGCCTCAAATTGACTGATATTCGGAGTTGGAATCCCACAGGGGAGTGAACACAGTGGAGTTTTCGTGGGAGTTTTGTTTGTCGATTCAATCGCTCGTGTTGATGTGTCAGATGTCGAGAGCCTGCTGATGTGAATGGAATAAAAGCACGAAAAAAACAAAAATTCAGAGAAAAAAAAAACGCTGTGCGATGAAAAATAATAATAAATCCCAGTACCAGAGTTTAAAACCTGCCGATCCCTCTCCACTATTGTTACTAGAATGTGATAGTCCAGGATTAGCGAAAAAAAAAAAACATAAAAAAATCATAACGGAATCGATAATTCTATTTCCGAATGCTAATTGATGCAGGCGAATCCATTTCCCGCACCTGAAGGACGACGAAACGATGGCTTGAATAATAGATTTCCTCTCGGATTCTTCCGGCGCGGTGACCCAACCAGTGTCAAGTGATTTATGAACCCAGTGGGCACCTGACACTGATGAGTGAGCCCCTCGAATTGATTCGAACCACTCGGGTGTGCCACATAATATGGTATAATTAATGATCCTGTTGCTGCGGGTCTCTCCCTCTAACCTCTGGACATGCGATCACAACGGAAAAGGTATACGTGGTGAAAGAAATGAGGTCATTGTAAACGTGATTCTATATCACCATTGATGGGAATGTACGGTCGGCAGTTGCTGATATGAGTTTTCTAAGATTACAGGTGCATTTGCATAGTGAAATTCATCTAACGAATGGGAATATCTAACGAGATGGTGATGAAACTCTTGTTTATTTTTTATTTTTTTATCGTTTTGAGAGTCAATTGTCAGATGTAAATTCGTGTTCAGACCTGAATTTACGAACCTGATTTTAGGCCCTGACTTTAATTTATGCCTGAACATGAATTTCGTCTAATTTAGACACTTAATTTTGCAGGGCATCTAAAATCAAATTCAGATCTGAATTTAGGTCTCGGAATAAGTCAGGTTCGACATAAATACAAGTTCTCTTCTGAATTTAAGACAATACCTAAATTCGGCTCCAAACCTGAATTCAAATGTGGACGTTAATTTAAGTCTTGATTGGGGCTTAAATTTATATTTCGGAATCAATTTATGCCCGGCATAAATTCAGGCGTGTACCTGAATTTAAGCCTTAACCGCGATTAAGGCCTGAAAGAAGGTCCAAGCCTCAAGTCAGGTATAACCCTGAATTTAAAACTGCACCTGAATCGAGGCATCAGTACGCACTTAAATTTAAACTTCAGACAAATTTAGTTCTCGGATTAATTCAGGTACATATCAGAATTTAGGCCTTCGCCTGAATTAAATCCTAAATTCAGGTGTGTCTGAATTTAAGTCTTCGCCCGGATTAAATCCCAAATTCAGGTTTATGTATAATTCAGGCCTAAATCTACCCCCGTACCTGAATTTTTGGTAAGGCATCATCACTTAAAAAATGTCGCACATCTTCATTCACCTCTCCCTGCTCAACATCCTCATCTCAATCTACATTTCCACAAAAATTCACATTCCAGATAAATCGTTCTCCTCTACTCCCATATCAAAAACCCTAATCGATGTAACACGACGGTTACATTAATTACCGATAACTGATGAGGTCTGCATCAAACCCAGTTAATCCACACCGCCTTTAAGATAACATCTTTACGCGTCATTGAATGCAACAGGGCAATGGAAAAGAACTGATCATAATAACAAAATTGAAAAGTTACTGGTACCCAATATCCACCCCGAGTATCCCGTAATTGCTAATTATCACACGCATGGTACCAAGTGAACTCCACCAGCTCCGTTTAATTACGTTTACGTGGGATCAAGTGTTGCTACCAACCGTATTAAACGGCATTATCGATTTTTAATTTAGCTCAAAAACTCGTTAAAATACCTCGAGTTAGCAGTCCTACAAGAGGGATCCTTCGAGTTGCTTCCAATTGCAAGGGGATAATTTGGTAGCGGCTCACAGTGTCAATTACTAAGAGCCTTACTGACACCTAAACGATTGTATTACCGAAGAGCGAGTGATTAATGATCGGGTCTTGTGTCATAAAATTTTCAAATGAGTTTGGTAATTTTTAAATAAAACACTGTTGCAGAATTTTTCATTTGAAAACCTTCAACTGCATAATTCATGTTGACAATAGTCCAAGTGACTTTAAATAATGTTAAATAATTTAATAACTCCTGTGAAGTCAAATGAACAAAACAATACTGTTAAAAATTATTGTACTTCCACTGAAATTTCGAGGCATTTCGTCATTGAAAATTCAAAATTTTATGGAAAATTATCAGACATTGAATTCAATTCACGGGAAAAAAAATCATGAAAAAATATAAAAATAAATACAAATAAAACACGTCCAATTATTCCACTATCCCATTACAATAAAGAGCATTTGATACACAATTTCTAACCAGTTCGTCACTCCACAAACCGGCGCAAACTCTCGCCTTAGAGCCGCGATACAGAGCGAGAGGCAAGGGGAGAGAGTTGGCTCACGGGTGGGTGCCGCATTTACATGATATGAATATAATGAAGAGGGCTGGGGCTCGTGGACTCCCTACACCAGTGCTACCTGTTGAACGAAGAGTTCAACCCTCGCTGACCCATTCAGAAGGTTACAGCTACCGTCTATACGGATTAAATTTCACTATTAATTTCTTGGCTCAATAGAGAAGATGGACTATCGACGAGAGCCGAGGAGAGCTGAGTGAAGCCGAAGCGAAGAGGAAGCAGAGAAGAATAAATATAACGAAATATAGCGACAACAAAGTGATAAAGTGGAATAAGAATCGTCGGAGGGATTTAGCGAGATGTTATAATGTGATGACTCGTCGTCGACAGTGTTATCCAAACAATGAGCGTCATCCAGATTAATGCCCATCAATAATATATCCTGGGTGATTGACGCTGAATTTCCCGTCAATCGCGCACTAATAGGATTTCAGATGTATAATACACCGAGGGAGAACCGAAAGAGAGCTCCCACAATCATAAATATGTATTATGAACTGAAAGGGACTCCTGTGATATTCCCGGAGTTGGGGGGGGGGGGGGG
>NW_021680424.1:862374-869078 GCF_001412515.2 Diachasma alloeum
GGGGGGGGGGGGGGGGGGGGGGGGTGAGACGAAAGAATCTGGGAGCAACATCATCAGCCGATGGACAGGGTTATGAATACCCTAACTCAGATTTTAGTTGGCCCGGTTTTATCACCACGAGATAGGCTCATTACGTCCGACTGCGAGATACAAAATTTAATGGCTCTGAATATTTTTTTGTCGAGATTCTCTGAATGAACCGGAGATTATTTTTTTCTCAAATTTTTTTTTTTTCAAATGAATAATTCATGGGAATCTTTAGTGGCAGCGAAAAAATTGAATGAAAAATGTTATTCGTTCCGGACAAATCCTGCCATTAGAACCGGAAAATTTATGCTTCTTCATATGTTTTTTCCCCCCGAGTGCCGATAAAACCTGATCTATGCAATGAAAAATTTTATCCCACATCTTGTGAGATGATATCAACAATATCCAGAGATTTCAATTTTCCGTTGAAAAATCATGGTGGGTACGTCACTACTGGCGAGAGAGAACAGCGAGCCCTCTGTTAAAGTCATTCACGTGGAGGTAGAGAAGGTTTGTGAAATAAGAAAGAAGAGGCCATGGGAGGAGAAGAAAAAAAGTAGTTGCAGGGGAATATGGAAGATCGGCGTGCGGAAGGCAATATAAAAGGCGCATAAAATCACGAAGACCAACAATATGGCCTGCTGTTTCGCCCAAGAGAGTCGATCGCACGCGCCTCAATTCACCCTCCTCTTATATACTATCCACTCTTATTTTTACTCTTTTTTTCATTCTTTATATTTCAAAGCATCGTAGGATGCTCAAGCCTGGGTCAATTTTATTCGATGCAACTCGTGTGTATGTACATTTGCCCCGGGGCGTCACAAGTTTTTTCATCTGATTTTTCCCAACTTGTTTTTCTCCCCGTCTCTCTCTCTCTCTCTCACTCTTTTTTTTTATTTCTCTATTTTATATCATCTGGAAAAAGCCATCGGGGATATTGTACTGGGAGTTTGCACATTTTGGAGACAGGAAGCAATTTAAAATACAACTTGAATCCTGTACAGACGGTGCGCACGATTAAAAGTCTATTGCAAATTCTGTATTGTGTTTTGGTATAAAAGAAAATTTTATGGTGAAATAAATAGCAGTGGCTCATTAAGTGGCGCCTGGTGAGCGTCTAGACAGGCCAATAGCAGATTGCCAATTTGTTCAATGTTCATTTAATATTCCAGAAGCGTACTCCAAACACAATAGATAATTGAAGGAAACTGATGAAGACAATGCAAAGATCGTACCAAAGAATTTTCAACCTGCATTGAAATCCTAATGAAAGACGCAATGTCTGATATTAAAACCGTTCAACAAATATTGACTTTATCAAAATGGCTTTTTAAAATGTAGTAAAAGAAAATTATGTCTTTAATCATTCTAAAAGTAAAAAAAACCACGAATATCTTCAGTTTCCAGTCAATAACCGAAGATTATAAACCGATTGTGAATGCTAATATTTCAGAAACGTATTTATAGACGCGCAATTGATAATTTAAGGAAACTGATGAAAACGATGCAAATGAAAGGAGCAATGTCTGATATTAAAACTGTTCAATAAATATTATGTGATGAAAATTATTTTTTTAAAACTACTAAAAGCAAATTATCCCTCTTTAATCATTCTAAACCTCAAAAGATCCACTAATATCTGCAATTTCAACTCCATAACGCACACTTTCTCAGATTATGAATTCTAAAAAGCTCGGGGGTAATGCTAGACGCTGCACCGAAATTCTCTTTGATCTTCTCCTCTACATTCCTTCATTTTTTTTTCTCCCAGTCTCGCCTAAGTGAAAAAACCCGGCACCCTCACTCCTATCCGTGCTATCCGGCTAATCAGAATCCAAAACAGTTTGAAATCCTCAGGATTGAAAGCTCGCGGATAAAATCAAAGGCAGGTCGCTCGCTTCGCTCATTAGGGGCCCCATTATGGGCCGAACCCACAACTTACCAATTAGTTCACTTTTCTTTCGTTCTCCACGACTGCAGTGACGATTTTACCGTAATTTCTCCAGTCTTATTCGTAAAAAGCATTTTTACGGTAAAATTGCATGAATATTTCCACGTGCAACGTAATTGCGAAATTTTCCATGATTTTGCGAAACGTTAGCTTCTGAATTAATCGCAAAATTCTGCATCGGAAAATTGGAGAGTTTTCCAGACAATTCGCGAACTTTTAGAGAAATTGAGTTTCCGGACAAAACGATATACGAAATTCTAACAGAACGAATATTCTATTTTTCCTATTTCTTCGGGCCATTTCGCGTTTCTCAGCAATTTTATCATCCAAAAATGAAGTAAACTCTAAATTTTCACTATCTTGCCACCATTTCAAGTGGTGCATCCCCTCCTCATCAGGGCAATTTATCAAAAGTATAATATGTCATTACACTTTAAAGCCCTTTAAAGTCAATTCAACCTGACATGACAATCACAACATCAATTTATAACCCATCAAATTATAATGTACAGAGATTCAAATCCTACCTTGCGAAGAATGCAGCAGCAGCGCTGGCCTGCGCCGGCGTCCCAGGAACTCCACTGACACTGTACGCATACTTGGTCTCTTGAAAAACATTAGGTGGATACAAAGCCGGTGATTTCAGGTAGACAGGGCGATGATAGTAATTTTCACTGTACTTGTCACTGTAAGCACTCTTATCACACTGCTTTGCTGAAGATCTCGCGTGAGATTTATCATGACTCGAGTGTCCTTTATCGGAGGACGCGTATTGTTGGGGTTTGTCAATGGCTCCATATGATTTGAAGCCCTTAAGTTCGCCATAGTACTTGATATTATCGGCCTTGTAACCCACGTGGCTGATACCCGGCTCGTGGAGGCCCTTCGTTTTAGCTGGCTCGTGTGGCTTGTACATAGCGTCCTGCACGGTTTTAATTTTTTCCGCCAATTTACCAGTGTCACACTTGACCTTCTCCACCTTTTGCTTGTCAGACTTGAGGTAGGACTCGACACCTTTGAATTTAGAGTCAGGACAACCGATCATGACTTCTGGACACAGTACTGCACTGTTCACACCGAGAATTACACCACCACTCACGTAGGTACTGGCGGTGCCATTGAAACTGCTCCTCGATTGCTGGTGAGGGGCTTTGACGGTCTGATCATCGCTGGTATCCACGTCGTTCTGTTTGTGATTGGAACGCTGGCGTGACGCTGACGTCCCTCTTGGCTCTCGCGCGGTTGGCGTGATACTGGTGAGATTAGTGGGCGCCTCAGCGCCGAGACCACTACCGCCCCTAGTCCCCACTTGTCGTCGTACCTTCTCCTCCTGATGGTGATAAAAATGGGTTTATTTTTTTTAAGGAGCCTGTGTTGAATGAAATTCATTGACAGCATGGGATTGGAATTCATAGCTAGAGATGTGGGGCAATGGTGAATGATTTTGGTTGAGGTTTGTGGGCAGGGGATTTGATATGAGGGTCAAATGCACTGTTGGAAAATTACTTTTGAAGTTTCAAGTGAAAACGCTTGAAATTTTCAGTAACAACGTTATATGAAATTTCTGTGTATTTATTCATTGACGAATCAGTTCCTCACAATATCGAGAATTCAGATGACAGTATGACTGAAATTTCAAGAAATTTTTAACAGCGTATTATACAAAATGTTTGTGCTGCCAATATAGGGTCATCAAAAAGGAGGACTAAGACCCTTGGGACCCAAAGGAGCAAAATTATAATATAAAGACACAATACGGAAGGGCGAATTCATCCTAATAAATATTACCAAAAATTCTTCCCCCCCATCACATCTCACCTGACATTTTTTCACATCCTCCTGGCGTCTGGTCACCTCACAATACTTGGGTGGTGGCTCAGTCCTGGGTGCATCCTCCTGATACTTCGGTGGCCTGTCAAGTGGACGATATTTGGGTGGATCATCGTTCCTCTGATGGCCCACTAAGTGACACTCAACTGGCTCTGGCTTGCTCAACTGATTGCCCTGTCCATTAATCTTTTGCTCCTGTCTGACATGATTGTGTTTGGCGTGAATGGAGGCACACGATTTATCTCGCTTCTCAGCCTTATCCGACGCTCCCAATTTCGATTCCTTCTTTTCCTGTGTCACATTCGGTGCATTATCGTGATTCTTCTCATTGCTCGAACGGTGACACTTGGTATGCCTACTATCTGGTTTACCAGGCCCATCAACCTGGTAATACATCTGTTCACGGCACTCCTGAGATCTTGAGCGCGCCTCATACGCCAAATGATGTGGTTTTTCAGGTTGCGAATGACTTCTGGAATAATTTTGCTCAATTTTTTCATTTCTATCGTTGGAATGCCGGGAGAATGTTCTACCGGTGAATCCAGGCTTGATTGGATTTCGCTGGTGCTCAAGGTACTGACGGGATTTATATTTCTCCTCAAACTGGAGATAATTATAGGTACTGAAGCCCATTTGATTGAAACTACGAGTCAGATTCGATGACTCATAATCCGTGGATGTGACAGCTTCCATATTAATCTGGAAAGGATTAAGCAGAAAGCAGGAAACTATTAGTCTGTACTCAAACACTCACGAGTGAAATTTTGCTGCTACATATTTTCCATTTTTTTTTTTTTTTTTTATTAAATATTGATAAGAAGTGGAAGTGTCTGCGTGAAAAATTAATAATTTACACGTGTAAGATAAGAAGCGAAATAGGTTTAAACCCGAGAACCCATGGAATAAGACGAGACGACGAAAATGCCATAAAGGTGAGGAGGCGAATGGAGCCTTCTGGGCTCACGATAACCTCCTCATCGTTTTACTTCATATCCCTCCCTGTGCTCTGTACAACGTCAAAACTGCGTTAGGAACCGGTTCACACCTCACGTGAACCTCGGGGGCTCACCGATTTATGATACCCAAATGGCTTTCACGATGCACCATTGGGTCCCACCAGTCTCTCGGTTATTTTTTTTCGATCATCACGACTCGCACAATTTTCTCACTCTCTGATGCAAGCCAAAAGTACCCAATTTCACTGGGGAAATCGCCGAGTACACTCACGATCCACCGGTGAATCCGTGTTATTTCGGGGTAATTTATATCTACGATACACTTCAATTTATTTTTCGGCAGAATTCATTCACATGCAAATGAAAATTTATGGTAATTTGGTGACAAATTGCAGTCTAATTCATCTTTGAGGAAGTTCTGGGTGGGTGGGGGTGGAGTTGGTTAAGGGTTGAGTGTCTAGTAGTGACGAGGGCAACTACGCAATTGAGCTGAGAAGGGCAATCATGAATTGAAAATATTAGGATGACGGTGAATTCAGCGACATTTAAATGTCGAATTAATAGAAGAAATTGAAACAAGACTGTTGGAAGAAGCTAAAATTTCGAATTTCCAGTAAAGAAACGTAAAATATTCTCCAGACAGAATTAAACAATATTACAAAGAATAAAAGCAATCTATTCCGTCGTTCAATTTAAATCCCGTCCCCAAAAAGTTTTTTGCATTTTTGTCAAGAGCAGAAACACTCTGAATTGACAACTGCCCGGAGGAAGTAAGTCCCGAAAAGAACCTTGGGGGTAAAAGGGAAAGAATACAGTTGAACCCGTGGAGTTTAGAAGAGACACATGGGACGAAAAAGGCGACAAGACGAAAAAGCAGTGGCTGCCTGGCCTGAAGGACCTTTTAAAACCCTTTGTTATCCTTGGCAGGCTCCCGATGGACACTCTTATCTTCTAGACCGTATGTTTGGCTTGTGTATAGCGTCAAGTTTTCCTCCAAGTAGAATTTCGTCTGTGTGGATAAATTCTACATGACGATCTAGACGTTTGCCTCTTTATTTACAGCACTGGAATACTATAAAAATTGGTGAAACACACCGAATGAAATAACAAGCTCGGTGAAAAAACAAAAACGAGGGTAAAGGGAAAGAAAAATAGGGAAAAAGTTGGAGTAATGGCCAATGCGTAGGGATCCAATGTGCCTGGATAAGACGACAATCCTCGGGACAAATACTGGCCGGGATTTGCATTTTTCCATCATTAATGACGTGAGGCTTTTGAGGAGAAATTTACATGTGTACAGTTGATCGTAGGATTTATAGAAAACTTTTTGATGCTCAGAAAAAAAAAGAGAGAGGTGGAACGACAATGAGAGGTAGACAGAGGCTGCACGAAAATCCCCTGTCACAATGGTCTTTAGCATTCATGCGCCACCACGGATTGACATCAATTAGCGTCAAGTATCGTTGAAGTTTGCTCTGAGAATTCGGCACAACCTCGTTATCAAAATTGTACCGAGTACAATATATCTCATCCCACGTCAAAGGAGCATTACATCTTGACTCTCCTCTTTGACTTGGCATCATTAACGGAAGATAGGTACTCTTCGTCGTTGCATGCAAATAGAGCAATACTGAATTGCAAGGAATTAACTCGGTGAATTCAATGAAACGAGGAGATGATGGAGAACGGAATTTCTGGATGATTGTTAGTTTTTCCTTTTGGCACGTTTTCAGGAACGCAAGTTGGCTATGCATTACAGGAATATTGTCACCTCTGAAGTTTGAAAAAAACTCCTTGAGGATCTCCTCAGTCGGATGGACAGGGGCAAACAATCTAACAAGGAAAAGTCCCTGAGTGGCGATGAAAGCGTCAAAGTTCCTCAATCCTCGTTAAGAGATTCTTTCTCGAAAAAAAAAAAAAAAAAAAAAAAAAAAAAAAAA